>NW_028301553.1:9237500-9315000 GCF_042242905.1 Orbicella faveolata
ATGTTGATCTACAGAGCCACACCCCTTACTACCAGCATACCGTCACCTGCAGAGCTATTGAATGGACGAAGGTACAGAGCATTACTTCCAACCAGATCCCCTATCCAGAATCCCCATTGTCAGGTTGTCCGAGAGCAAATGGTGAAAGACAAGGACAAAATGTGCGAGCACTACAACAAGACTGCAAGGGATCTACCTTCACTGCCACAGAATCAGAGAGTGTACGTACAAGTTCACCCCCAGTGTAGTAAATGGACCCCAGCAACCGTTACCAAAACGCCAGTAGCGTCTCAACCGAGATCGTACAGTGTCGAAACTACTAATGGAGCCCAGTTAGTGAGAAATCGTCGCTTCATTCGTCCATCTCAAGAGACTGTTCCGACATCTGCCGAGAGTGTAAAGCGTGACGAGAGCACTAGCAGTGAACGACCAAGACGTGTGATTACAAGACCTAAAAGACTTATAGAGACAATTTAATTAGTTTCAGCATTTCAGTTAAGGCCTTAAGCTATTTTCGATTAGAGGGGAGATGTTACATAATCAGCTTGTGTAGTTCGATTCATTCTATCACCTTTCAGGCATAGTCATAATGTAAAGTGTTTGATAATTAGCATGCATTGTCCCGCAAGCGCAAATATATGCAGAGACGCTTCTAGAACTTTCTATTATTTACATAAGCATAAAAACTTGTAGGTTTAGCTCGAGATTTCATTCATTATCAGTGTGTGTGTAAGCAATAAAACTTTTGCCATCCGGAGTAGTTAACAAGGACATCGCCAAATTTTGCCTGGAGATTCCGTCTGGTGTGCTTCTTTGTGGATAACTTGATTTCTTCAACAACCAAAGACGTGAGATACGTACGATATAAGTAGTTCTGTCATTTCAGTCAATCTGACTATTTTCTCGTTTGCAAGAACATCCGATCTGATGTAATCATCTGATGTAAGCGTCTGATGTAAGCATCTGGTAAGCTTCTGACTTGAGATTAGCATACTCATCTTCTCAGTGATTCACCACAGCCGTCGGAAGCCCCAGTGGACTTGCCTCAGCCCTAGTATAGCCCTTGTAGCATGTCCTGTGGTAACAAGCTTCAGCTGTTACGATTTCACGCGACGCAATTGCGAGAATTCTGCTGTCCTTTTTTTCCATGGCTGATTTTCTAATTGAGTGATCTGCACGCAAATCTCTGCATTGTTCCAAGGGTTCCCAATTTCTTGTTCCCTTAAGATACTTCTTTTCACAGAATATGCAGACATGTTCGTAAGTTGTGCTGGTGGTAGGGGACTGTCGGATCGAGGTACTCTTAGCTGCCGTTGGTCGTCAGTTCAGCTTGTTGCTCTGAAATTGTTTCCAAGAGCTTTTTCACGGTAAACACGCTATGACATTTTCTGTGATGGTAAATGTTGGAATTTCTCCCTCATTTAATGTCTCAGCAACATCAAGGTGTTTTACGAGCAGCAGCTGCTCGCCTCTTACAAGTATACTTCAGGACTCCTTATCTTTTGGTCTAACTAGTTCCGTATCATCGTCAGTACAGTGAATAATACATGCACAACTGGACTGTTCTGAACGTGATCGCTTTTGATCGATGTTTTGTTCTTCAGGCGTCACATTTCCTCTTTTTGTGCCACCTGTTCAGTGATGCAAGGTTCTACGTCAACATTAAGACTTAGAGGTTTTAAAAAGCCATTTTTAAACCGGTCTAATTTAAGCGCTGAAGTTTGTATTTATTTATTTAGGTGTTCGTTCTTCACCAAAAATGATTTTACATAAACAACAAAAGCAGCACAAAAGACCATCCGCACTGGTCATTGTAAATTAGCTTAGTCACTATCATGTATGAATGAAATCATCTTTAGCAGTGTATGAAATGACCCTCGTATCAAAGGAAAACTATTATTTGATATCATTTTCCTTTTGATGTATTTCAAACTCCATATTTTTCAAAATCTCGCATTATGTCATCTACTGCTAAACCTTTCGTATAAAATGACGAATGATATATACTCGAACGCCTATTTCGAGGATCTGTAAGTTTCTTGTCAAAAATCGACAGTATCAGCTTAATATTTAGTTAATTGATTCCTCTAAATGTTTACCTAGATGCTTACTGTTTATTTATCCCCTGAAAACATTTCTCGTTTCTATAAGGAACCACAATTTTAGCACAAATTAGCCCTACACGCCTGTCAAGAATGCCGCCATCTTGGATTTACCCATGATGCAATGTGAATGACACCGTTGGTTGTTTATTTAGTTTTTCGTGTAATCCTAACACAAATTTCTACTTCTAACAACTTCGAGGAGAAATACAAATGTTTTTCTTTTTTTCAAATATCTAAAGTACTGATAAAACGATCGTGAACATATATTTAGAGGTTCTTCTGAGCCTCGTTTCCATGCTGAAGCCATTTTTTGCGAAATTTTAAATTAAAAAAATCTCACACAAAGCTACTCATTCAGAAAGGTTATCATACAAATTTGAGAACAACTCATGTAGTAGTATCAGCTGATAACACTTAGGTTTTGTCCCTAGGTTTGGTACCGAAAAGTGGTCTGGCCCATGGACTAATATTGGAAATCAATGAAGATCAATTACTGAAAGTTGTGTGAGTATTGATTTTTATTGATTAATATTGATTTTAATTAATAAATAATGATTATCATTGATTACTATTGATTATCATTGCATTGTTAATTCTCTGTAAATTTTCAGTAAAACGCATAAGATCTGAAAGGTTCTAATCGAACTCGAAGGCAATAGAATTGAGCCTAAATAATGCATAAACAACCCATTCCAGATGCTTCTGGAAAGATTGCGTGACGACAAGTAATAAATGGCTGCGTTGTAGATAGTTTTCACTGTCACGCAACGAAAAAATAAATCGAAAACTATTCCGTGGATAAAGTCAAGAAATTTTAATATTATAGGAGACAGGTAAAGGAGTTACCTCTCCAAGCTTTGGGTCTCTGCGTTTTCCCAAACTTCAGATACAGTATGGTGCCCAGTTCTCGGCCACAAAAAACGTAAACTTGTATTTCTTACCTTGGAATAGCCTTAAGGACTTAAAATTTCACGCACAACTAGCTTCAGCATTCAGTTTACACATGTAGAGCTATCGACTGCTCAACGCTGTTTTCTCCCGAGTAATAACGAAAATGGAGGCTTCGTTCGCGGGCCCAGTTATCAGCCGGCGGGTCCAGTTCTCGGCCACAAAAGAGTGTGTGCGCTTCCTCAGAATAAACAACGCTTTATTACTATTTTTTGTTGTTCAATCACTTGTAAGGCTTGTTTTTTGATATTTCGATCTCAAATTATCCTTTAAGAGCTTTGTTTCATGTTAGAAATGGAAGTTTTTGGCACACCTAGTTTTTCTCTTAAGTGCAGTCAAAAAAGAGTTGGTTATTTAAAACGGGGTTAAGTCAGAGCTCATAGTTTTCACCATGCCACCCCATTACAGCTTTATTTTTACAACTAACTTGACACGAATACTCCACACAAAACTATGAGCGCTTTTAGTGTTGAAGGCGAGCAGGGTAGCCGAGAATAGGCAAATACGCAAAAGTACTAAGGAAATATTGAGGAGTAAATTTAGGTCAAAGAATTAAACAGGCCAGGAGAAGTTGATAGCTTTATCACTCTACGTCCTTTATGCCAAGAATTGGCTCATTTGGGCTTTCTAGACGGACAAAATATAAACTTGAATTAAGGTAGTAGATACCCGCAAAATCATAAAAAAGTTATCATTCTGAAAGAAACTTATTTGCAGCTACAAACCCTCCCCAATATCTAAATTTTTTATGTCTGAGCTTATTTTTTGCTTTTCTTATCCTGCGCACTTTAAAAATAATAAAATCTAAAGGGCCCTCAATTGTATATTTTTTGTTTATTTCTCGTTTCTATGGTAACCAGCTAGCATACGCGTTGTTTTTTGACAATTTTCGAGGTCAAAACGCACCCCGAAAGACCCAAACCCGATTTCGTTGTTCCAGAGACGCCTGGGACTTCTTTGTATACCGTGAGGAGACTGGAACCAAGTTTACACGAAGCGTGAAGCTTTCCGAAACGTGGAACTCAATATTTCGAAAGTGTGAAAATATATTTAGCTTTCTCTCGCCTTGAAGACAGTTTTTGCTCGCATTTTCGAAGAATTTCGCTTAGAAATGCCAAGAACTAAATTTCGATCGCTTAGAAGATCGGTTACGCGGGGAAAACGTTCACGGAAACCTAAAGACGAACCTAACTCGAAGAAAGAGAAAACTCCCTCCGCGAAGGAGCTTCGCTTGGAAGATGACAGTTCGTCTCAGGCATCGAGCAAGGAGTCCTACAACAGGCCAAATGGATATCGATTCCAGGATGTCGACATTCTAAGGCGAGTTATTTTAGCCTGTGCTGTTTGTAAAGAGTGCTTTCAAGGAACTTTGCAACTGTTTGAAGAGGTTAGTGGTTGTGGCTTGGCGAGAACTCTCGTGTTGCAATGCTCAAACAATGATTGCAAAACTTTCACGGAGCTTCCAACATCTGAGAGGATTATTCGAGGGAAATCCCATTTCTATGATATGAATAGAAGATCAGCTTCTATTCACATTTGGAACCACTATGCCTCAACTGAAGACACTCCACTTCATGACTACTGTCCTGAAGGGCCTGATTCATGGTGCAAATGGCAGTGTGATCAGGCAAATGGCACCAACACATTCAGCCCAAAGAATGTGGCCCCTGCTGTGATGCAAGAGATTCTTCCCACATTTGAGGCTTTGTGGGACAGAAACCTTCTCCAAAGTGTATTGGAAGGCCTCTCACAGAACAACAATGAGGCCCTAAATCACCTTGTTTGGGACATCAGTCCAAAAAAACTCTTTGCTGGTCCTGAGACAGTGTTGACAGCTTGCGCTATTGCTGTTTGCCTCTTCAATGGGGTGCTAGAGCAGTCCAAACAATGCTAAGAGGGCTCAACCTGGCGGTTGGAGAGCACTGCAAGTCTGGTCTGACAGCCATTGATAAACAGAGACTCTGTGCACCTGCAGAAAAGTCCTCAGAGGCAACAAAACAACAGTACCAAATTCGTCGCAGTCAGTGAAAAAGCCGCAGTGAAAGGAATGAGGAGCAGGAGGGGCCAACATATGAGCCTGGGGCTTTTGGACTTTAATTTTTCACTTCGAACATTATTTAGATACTTTTTTATTAAGGTCTAAATAACATTTACCTGCTGAGAATGTCTCAAATGTATTTCATTATTCAAAAATGTAGTAAAATCTGGGGATGAAAAAGTTACGTTTTTTGAGGTTATGCAATTTAGGGGCAGGTCGTTTGAGAGAACGAATTGTCCAATTCTCACCAAAGTTGGCAGGGGTGTGTATTTTTGCCTGTAGAATGCAATGATGTAGTTTTTGAAGCCATACAGGTGAAACATAGATCATTAAATGAGTGCCAAACTGGAAAAAAGTTTTCTTTTATGTTTGCTTGTTGCCATGGAAACAGAACCCTCCCAGAAGCTGGTGAAAAGTAGGTCATTGCATTCTACCATGTCTCCTGCATTTGCAACGAAAATTCGGCCCAATTAGGACAGGTTTTGAAGGAGATTGACCTGCCCCAAAATTGTAGCTATTTCACAGTAGGGGTCCTAGTCAACACCCCTTAGCTCGGCCAGGATTTGACGAAACCTCTTAAAACTTATTGCCACAGGTAGCTGAAGACTTAAAGTCTTAATGTAGCATAAGTTATGATTAAATATGGTTTGCAGTGGTCATACTTTCTGGACTCCAGTTTTGACAAAATTTGGCCATTTTTGCGGGTATCTACTACCTTAAGCCATGTAATTCGAGTAGCCGTAAACAAACACGTTTTCGGGGAAACCAAATTCACCTACCTTCGCGTCACCTCGACGTACTCACAGAAAAACTCGGCAGGACGAAACAAAACTCGGCAGAACGGAAGACAAGGAATCAAGCTACCTTTGGAAACAATTGCTTTTTATTCAGATTCATTTGTGGCGCGAAAAGTAAGCGCTGAATAAAAAGTGGCCGAGAACTGGGCCCCACACTGTATTCGTCGAAATGTTTTGGGCAAATTTACAGAGCCCAGTATGGAGCTGCCATGTTGGTAGAGCTCTGTGCTCCACCAACATGGTGGCCAGAAAATAGTGCAAACATCTGGAACTTACTTTGGCTATCTAGGCGATTGATTATCTGAACTGAACCAACAAATATTTACACAAGCACTTTTCCTAACACTTAAACTCCTAAAAAGGCTGAAAATCACTAGATAAGTGTATGTTTTTTCCACAAACGCGATCGGAGTGGTATGTCACGTACCGCCATAACTCTGAACTTCAAACGGCACTGGTTTCTAAATCAAACACGCTATTGAGCTGAAAAGTTGTAAACAGATATAAGTTTAGATCCCCTTATGCCTTATGAGGATAAAAATTTTCGTGGTTCTTTAGTTTTGGATTTTGGAATTTGATGACGTCACGTGAAAACGATCTATAGTCTGTAACATGTAGAGAATATGCATATTTTTTACTTCCTTAGAAAATTAGAAGCTTAACGTTTCTTCTAAAGAGGTGAGATATCAGGGGCAAAAAATGGGGGCTGAACTACTTTTAGTAGTGGAAACCCACAGAACAATAACTCGCTGAAATCGCGTAAGATCGGCCCGAGGAGCTAGCAAACAACAAAGAATAGAACAGAGCAACAGGGTAAGTAGACTTTATTCACAAAATATAAGAATAATTGACTTTTCAAGCAAAGCCGTTGCATTCCCATACAAACCTTTAAACCGTTGTAACACAACACCTCCATATGCTGCAAGGCCAGAGTCGCGTTTCGCGTACGTTGTAAAAAAAAAAAAAAAAAAAAAAAAAAAAGGATAACATTGAGAGCTTGAGTCGCCTGTGCCCTAAATGTAAGGTAAGGTAAGGTTAAGTCTACGTACGAGCCAAGTGGCCCATCAGGCCGGAGCTTATCCCGGTTTCTGTAGCATGAAGCGACTAGGAGTATTTCTACTCCCCCCTGGATGGGATGCTAGTCCATCGCAGGGTTACCCCCAGCATTAAGTTCGCCGGTACCTATTTATACACCTGGGTGGAGAGAGGCACTGTGAGAGTAAAGTGTCTTGCCCAGGAACACAACACAATGTCCCCGGCCAGGGCTCGAACCCGGACCGCTCGATCCGGAGACGAGCGTACTAACCATGAGGCCACCGCGCCTCCCTAGTGCCCTAAATGTAAACCCCTAAAATCTCTAACCCAAAAGTTTAAGAATCAGTTTGTCTGCTCATGTTCCAATCTTCTAGGAACAATTTTTAAACGTCATCGCTTCTGCATGCATTGCGTGTCGTTTATTTGAGTTTCTATCCGAGAAAAAGAAATCCTCTTTTTCCTTTATGGTTAATTATTGCAATCAGGAGCTCCGGTTTTAGGCTTGGCTAAATCTATCTATTAATTGTTTTAACTGAACTATTTAAACATAGTATTCGGCATGGTGATGGCTTCCGCCATCGAACATTTGAACCTCCACTTTGTCCCTTTGTACTGTTTTTTGGGTCTTATTGAAATATTTAAGGGATTCAATTTTCAAAAGAACGACTTTATATTTACCTTCCCAATTAAACTTTGGAAGGCCAGCTTTCTTTGACCTGCAACGTTACAAAGAAGTGTCTAACTTCACTATAATTTAGAGTCAGTGTGAGCAAATCTCCCCGTACCCTTCCCATGTGGTGTCAACTATATCCCACCCCAATGACACGGTTAACCAGTGATGTCTGATAAATGCCCTTCCCTCTGGGCACCTCAGCTAGTCAAATGCCCAGGGTATGCCCGAGGGATGTTGATGTGTCTATTTATGCTGTATTTACATAAGACCAAATTTCATCCTCATTTTAAGCCTTTCGTCACTTCATCTTTGCCAAACTGAAACTTCCTCGCTATCTAAATCAAAATGTTCCTGTAGTATGACTTTTTGATGCAGCGGCAACACGGACGGTCATTCTTCAGTAACTACGACGACCAAATTAGTGAGCTGAGAGTAACTTGAAAAAAATTTTCCTTTTCCATTTCACTGGTATTATGAATGGTTTACGTCCCTTGTTGTTTGCCAAACTGTTTTTTACTGTTCCAAAGCTCCAAACACGCGACTTCAAACACGAGAGATGTCTTTATCTTTATAACTTTTGAGGCTTTCATTGTAAGCCGCAAAGACAGCCATTTTATTTAGCAGCGATAGGGCGAATGGTAGATTTTTCCTCCCCTCGAAAAAGACTTAAAAATGTACACGCAAGCATTGTTCACCGGTCAGCGCGACTCACTAAGGGAAGATACTTGCGAACAAAACAGAGCTGCGAACCAACGAACATGTCTGAGTAAACCTCAAGTAAGGAAACCAAAGTACATGAACTTCAGCAGTTGATCGGACTCGAACTTAATATTTGGTAAAATCATTAGATATCTAAAAGTTTCACTTATATGATTTCAATGAAAATTACTTTATTTCACCGTTTATACGCGCTGACGCGCAGTGAGTATTGACGCCGTTTTCAGCTAGCCAAATCTAACTACTTTATTTAATTTTTTTTTTCGTCTGAGTATACATATGTGTGTATTATATATAATATTCATAACAAAATACTCCCACAAAAGATACCTACTTCACAAAGTGAAAAACGAGGATGCTCATAAGTTACGGGAACAAAAAAGCGAAAGATTGAAAGGTTATCAAAACTTGTTGGAGGTACTTGTAATGCTTTGTTAGATTTTTCACGCGTTCTGACACACGTGCTCATGCGATAGCCCCCGAGCTGAAACACCGACGAGCCGATAAAAAGAAAAATATAACTGTACACTAAATGAGTCTGTTATAATTGCGAGCGTAAATTCATTTTCCAAGTCTGTCAATATCTTCAGCATAATTGCTGATAATAGTGATAGTGACAATTGCCCAGTGAAGTCACAGGGTTTACAGAGCAAGACTACAATTTAACTGGCAGGCTGAAAGAAAATCACTTCTTTAGCTTTTCTTTTTGTTCTTTAGTTCTCTCTCCTTCCGGTGCCTCAGTAAGATGCCCAGAGATGGAAAGCCAAGAACAGCAGTTTGAAACATCCATTTGAAACTTGTCCCACGTGAAAACATCATCCTCCTACAACCAAAATACAATACGTGTGAACTGGAAAATTCCGCAAAATTGAAACGTAAGATTCAAAATCCAATTATTCAGGTCACATTCAAGCCTTCGTAAAAGAGGTTCCCTAAAAGATATTTTTACATGGAGTAATTCGTATCAGCAGAGATCTATGTTATCTCAGTGATTCAATATTCCCTGGATTTGATACGACTCGTTCGTTGAACAACGGATACCAGATGAAATTTCCACCATAAAACTTTCAACAACTCAAACATGTCCCAACAAATTTCCACTGAGGTTCTGGAATACGAAATATAATATGTACAAGTTTCTTACGGTAACGGCCTTTTATAGTTCAGGTTCTGACTCTCCTCACCCCATCCCCTCATCAGGACCAGAATATTCAATACCTTTCATACTGATGGAAATAGTCATGTAAGACGAGGGGTTCCAATTCAACTCTGATCGTCACAAGTTCAAAATAATGTACCACAACTATAGACATGCAGCTGAGGGAAGTTGTCAGAAGTTTACAAAACTGACATGACATGAGATGACATAGCCATTTTTCTTGGACAATGCTGTCCAAGGTAGAAAAGCGCAATGAGTTAACCCTATGTGAGGTACCAACCCATGGGACAAGGTCAGACCACAACACCGGGAACTCCCTGCCCTATTCTCTGCGATAAGTGTGTCGGTTCTTCAACGTTCCCTGCTAACCATGCAACACTGAAGATGCAGAAGACGGGGCATACGGTTTTATAGTCCTTATCAGAGAACACTTGAATGTCTAACCACTTGCAGATGTCATTGAAAAGTTTCCTCAGTTTCCTCAGTTATTTTAGGACAGTGGCGGATCCAGACTTTGAGCTAAAGGGGGGGGGGGGGGTGGGGGGATCGGTTTTGTTTTACTTACCCTGCCGGCTTTTCTTCCTTCAGTCATTTCTTCTATTTTTCATCCAAAATAAGGGGGGACCCAGGCCCCCCAGGCCCCTCCCCTAGATCCGCCACTGTATGACCCTGAGTATTGGTCCAGTCTGGGGCTCGAACCAGTGGCCTCCCACACAGCAGTCTGGTGCTCTGTCAACTGAGCTAACCAGGCAGCGGTTAATTCAATTGACATCAACTCAAGATTGTTGAACACACTCACAGGAACAAGTGCAAATGAATTTCACCAATGTACTAATCAACATGATGAACAACTACAACCTTTTTAAAGACAAACTTACTCTCATTAAGTAACATTTGGCATGTGTTATATGTGTTCTTAGTTCTAACAACTCTAGAAGAATTTATAAAACAATTAAATGCTATTATTTATAATTTTTTATAGAAGGGGACAGATAAAATAGCTAGAATGGCAGCTGTAAATGACCCGAAATATGGAGGCTTGGACTTAATAGATCTTGAAATGTATGTTAAGTCGTCAAGATTAGCTTGGCTTGGTAAAATTTTTTTAGAAGACTTGTCCCCATGGAAAGCTTATATTAATTATTTGCTTGAGGATTTTGGCGGGGTTTTTCTATTTAGTTGTAATTACAATGTCAAAGACTGTAAAATTAATTCCACTTTTTACAGAGAACTTCTCCAATGGTGGGCTGACTTAAGAATTGCCTTTTCAACAAAGCCATCTATATCTTATAATATAATTTGGAACAACAAAGATATTAAGATAGATAAGAAAACAATATATTATTCAAATTATATTAAAGCAGGTGTTAGCTCTTTTTAACCGAGCAGGAGGTCTGTATGGGAGAATCTTGACCGAGGTTGGGAGTATAGACCGAATGCAGTGAGGTCTGTACACATGACTGAGGTCAAGGTTCTCACATACAGATCGACTAAGCTCAGTTAATAAGATGTTTATTATATGGCAAGCAAGAGAAAATTAATTCGTTTAATGTAACTGGTTTGTACTAGCTGACATTTTGCTTGTGAACAATGATGAGCTGAACTTAATTCTGCCAAACTTGTACTCTTTACTTTTTTTCCTCATCAGGCTTCACACTTCCATAATATGGATATTTTCTGGAACTAATATTTTGGAAGAAAATAGTCAATATTTTTTTATTTAGTTTGCAACTTTTTCACGGCAAAATGTAATCGGTTGAGATGCCAGTCTAGATGGGAAAATCTAGACCGTGGTCAATATCGATCTCAGCCAATCAAATTCATGAATTCGGTAGTTCCCAGTCCTTGTGAGACACAGCCATATAATAATTCTGCTTATTAACCACTTGCAATTCAATAAGAATAATATAGAATCTTATAATAGTGCTAAAAGCAAAGGTTTGAAGCATACAAATTTTTTAGTCTGGCAGGAGTTCGCACTGCTGTTCATGCCCACCTGAAGGATTTGGATGTGACCAAAAGTGAACTAGAAAGCTCTTTGGAATTTCACTGTGGGGAGAAAAAATTTAATCCTACTGTATGTAAAAATAAACACTTTTATGAATTGCTTGTTTTGGGTAAGGCAAGAGTCTCAAGGGGCTTTGCTTAACTGAAAGAGGACTTTGGTTTCGCAGATTCAGCTGTTACTAAAGCACTCATAAAAGTGAAGACTGTCTCATCTGAAATGTTTACCAGAAGTTTCTAATTCAAATCTTAAATAATATCACTTTCACTAATTCTAGTCTAGCCAAATAGGTTATGTTCAAGACGATTCTTGCACATTTTGTAAAGTTAGCTCAGAAACTGTTAATCATCTATTTTTATGAATGTTCTCATACTAAGCAGTTTTGGAAAAATTTCAAAAATTTTTGGTTTGCACTTTCTGGTAAACATGTTGAATTGCAGGATGTTTTGATAGGCAAATTAGGCAAAGTAAGTGAATTACTAAATTACTTTATAATTATTGCAAAATGGAATATCGGGACAAGCCATAAACAAAGTCTCAGCCCAAATATTACTGTTTTAAAGAAATGATTAATATGAAATGTAAGACTGAAAAGTACATAGCCTTAAAAAACAACTCTCAAAGGAAATTTCAGGCCAGATGGAAATTATTCATTTATAGTAAATTATAATCTGTTATGCTATAGTTCAAATAATTATATTATTATCAAAGTTTGTACCCAATGTAATTATGTTATTGACACTTAATAATAGTGCTGTACATACTTTGTAGTTAATAATGGAAATAAAAATGTGGGGAAAAAAAGTAACATTTGGCATAATGTGAAGAACAGTTCAGACTTTAAGGACCAAATTATACCTGCTTATTCTGTAAGCAAAGCCAGCTTCCAGGATATGGACCATCAGTGTAAATCTAAAACTAGACAGAAAGAGACACAGTGATTGAGTTTAATGTAAACTTATTCACTTGTCATACTTGTACCACACTCAACGTAACTGTACATGCAATGGTATGTTTGGCATACTATAGCATAGCTAGGATTCTATGATGAAGGTCCAATGCCACACTTGTTTAGGAGTTCTATGATTTTTCTTTTGTTTTTTTAGTATGTGTATGGCACAGCATTGAACAGACTGCAAGTAGCCTCTTTTTTTGCTCAAAAATCTGTAGGGAAGAACGCAAGGAAGAACCCAACACAAGCGAGCAGTCATGAGCATGCAAGCAATAAGCGAAGCCACAAGCTGCAAGTAGTGTGGGCATCACCTTGCCTCGCCGCTCACCACTCACAAGTCATGCTTGCATACTCACTTGTTTTGCATTCTTCCCCAAGGATTTTCAAGGAAAAGAGAGACTGCTCGCAGTCTAAGCATTACCGGTATAAATATGGAGGTTGGCTTTCAGAGAAAGGATGCCTATTCAGGCTGTGTGTTTGTTTTATTTATCTCGCATTAAATTATTTTCTGGAGTGAAATGACGATCAGTTAGATGTTTGCAACTACATGTAGTTTGTGGGATTGTCAAAATTAATGGTCATGTATTAGTGATTAGCTGGCAACTATGTCTATGTTAATAAAAGAATACCATATTCAAGAGTGGTGTCTAACTTATAACTGAAACTTTGAACTTCATCAACAAAACTGTGTTAATTTTAAAAAAAAAAAAAATTTTTTTAAAATTAATTGCTACTTACACTGCTTACAATACAATATTAATATAGTTACTTACACTACTTACAAAAAACTTATTACTCACGCCACTTATGATACTAACACTTACTCTATATAATACGCATACTCACGCTACTAACAATACTAATACTTACACTGCTTACAATACAACATAATTAGATTACTTGCCCTACTTACAATTCTAGCACGGTAAGATCATACCAGTTTACTCCTGTCACTAGTGTACATTCCGAGTTGCAAATTACAGAAAATATGCATGGTATGTATGCGCCTTGTTTCTTTTCCTTTCATTTTTATTTTCGTTTTCAGGAGACTAGGGTCAAGTTGTCAAGAGATTACAAAAGAGGCAACAGAGGCTCCCACTTTTTTAAAACGATTGTAGTTGTAATAATAATAATAATAATAATCGAATATTTCCTCAGGATAACCTTTCAGGACAAAGTACTGTTATCAACGGGGTCCTGCTAAGAATTAAAAACTAATAAACAAGAATTATTAAGATATATAAAATAAGATACATATTAAAAACCGTTAAAATACAATAGAAATTACAAGTAATAATTGTCTAAGGCTTTCCTAAATAAAACTCTTTTTTTTCCATTTCATAGATATGTTTTAAATACAGTAAGAAATCATTTAGTCTTGGAGAACATTTTTGTTAAATTTACCTTGGATGGCACATTTCATTAATCATGTGCCATTATCATTATATACATTGTATTGCAACTAACTGTAATATTAACCTCTTACTAACTGAGTGTGAGGGCCATACTGGGGACTGTTGGCCTAATGCTGTGGCAGTACCGATCGAGCACAGCAAGGTCCATACAAAAATGTCTGAAGGCCAATAGTCAGGACTCAGTAAGGCTTGAGCAAGTTAGGTTAGTAAGTGGTTTATTGTACCTTATGGCACACAGGCAAGTTACAAATTCTGAATTTGTTGGCTTTCAGAAACAAAAAAAAACATGGCTTGTGACTGAAATGGTTTGTGTATGGCAAAATCCCAACCAAAAAAGAACCATTTGTCTCAAGACAGTATAACAATGCACAATGTGTATAGTATTATGCTGTAATAGTCTTTTTTTGTTGTTGCCTGTTTTTTTTTTCCTCCTTTGTCAAATAGTAGTCGACATCAACATTTTTGACCATTTTCACCATTTTTCCTGGGAGTGGGAATCATTGGTTTAGTTGTCGACAACTAACAGAACTGCAATGTCAGTGGACAGTGTTTTGAGCATGCATATTTTATTTTGAGCCTGCATGGCGAATGTTAGTTCCCAAGGTCTTGCTGACCTGATGACTATACAGTGACAACTAGCATTCAATGCAAGGAATGCTAGCATTGGACACCATTAGTTGTCGATAATATTTAGTTGTCTATAACAAATAGTATTCAACAACCAAATATCTAGTCTGTGGAGGACCAAAATGTTGTGACCTAGTCACAATTAAATTAGCGATTGAATTTTTTAATTTTATTTTATTATAAGCTTAACATGAACAGGGCGCTTTTATTGAGGGAAATGGAAGGAGAAGGCTAAATTTAAAATCAAATCATTACAGTCCACAGTATACATGTGGACCGTACTTGTAGGATCATGTGTACTAAAGGCATCCACGGTCGAGTGTCGATCAATACCCTCGACCAATACTCTCAATCGACACTTGATTTACACTAGATCGATACTTGATTGACACAGTCCATCAACATCTCAGTTGACAGTTGGCTGAGAGTTGACTTACTTTTGATTGATGTACGAGTCTGTCGACTCTTGGCCGACTATCGACCAACTGTTGATCAAGTGTGTTCAAGATGTTGATCAAGGGTATTGATCTAGAGTATTGATCAACACTCAACCGCGGATGCCTTTGGTACAGATGATTCCAGACGTGTACATCACACTCACCCAAGTCTGAGTTCTTTTAAATGATTGCTTGCCAAATATGACACAAACTGTCCAAAGGGTCCCAGGACATGCAAAGGTATAGCATCTATATCGTAGCAAACAAACTGCAAGATAATTTACATGAAAATGACGTGAGTGAGTTCTTGAATAGCATCTGCAGTTCATAAACAGCCATTAACGTGCCCCCACCCCCCAACAAAAAAGAAAGTTATATGAAAAGTTAGTCAAACAAAGTGTGCACGTCTTACATTGTAAACTCGAGCCTCGAGGGAGTCAAATGGAATCAGTGGAATTACTATGAATAAAGAGTAATTTTGTCTTAAATGAAGTATCCACTTTTACATTTTTATTCAAGACAGGCTAAACACACAGCCTGTTCAATTGATATTCCATGATAACAATATTACCAGCAACATTATGCCCTGATCCCTCATGAGGTGTGCAGGCCGCGACAAGCTAACAAGTTCCTACAAGTTCGATCAACGACCTTGAACATCTTTGACACTTACCCAGTAAAAAATCAATAGAATTACTATGGCAATTGACAGTGGTAATGAAGCGAATTGAAAGAAATCTCCATCATCCGTAGCTGCATCATCTTTTAAATCGTCTTTCTTTCGGGACGGCGGAACGCGAGGAGGAGCCATCTTGGATTCCAGCGGTAGCTTCCAATCCAAGGACGTTACATGACCGGTTACATGACCATGTTCTGAAAACGAGAGAGAAGAAATGGCCGACATCGATTAAAGTTTTTCTCGACTCGGTAGAGTGCTGTAAATGTATCTAACATGGTGATCATCGGTCGGATTTTAGTCTTCTTTGGTTTGGCTGCTATATTACACGCCGGATATTCAGCAGTTCAATGTAAGTATACGATTCACTTGCGCTGGGCTACATATAAAGTTAAGACTTGAAAAATGCTAACGAATGTAAAACTGCATTTCGGTTACAAGGTGATTCCTTTTAAACTAAGAATTCTTTGTAAAATTCTCCTTTTATTTATTATGTAACGGTCCTCTCAGATATCAGCTCGTAAAGCTTGCTATTGATAATTTAATGTCACCAGCACTTGTTATATAAAACACGTGCTTTAGCTGACGATAATGATTAAAATGTTGGTTTTTGTATTTTGGGGAACAGGGGAAGGAAAAATTTCATAACTAAACATGTACTATATCATCCTGCAGCAAAGATGAGCAAAAATAATTATATATATTTTCATGCACCTCTACTTTGTAAAATTATGAACTGCAATCTTTAGCATGCTACATTAAAGAAATATATGAAACATGTTCCGTGTTTCCATCCAGTTGTAGAAACAAGTGCTGTGGGTACACGAGCGGAAAGTGTTTCCACAAGTGTTTTTATAATTCGATGGAAATACGGAGGTGTGTCTATTTCTTTTAGAAAATCCTGTGTTGAAAATAAGCAGAAAACAACTTGTTCACCTTGGTCATTAAAATGTAAATTCTCTTTACTCATTCCATGGTAACGTCAAGGCTCTTGCTGGTTCTAGTTAATCAGTGCACATATTTTCTCAGGGTTATTCTCTAAATGCATGTCGCTGATGGCAAACACTGCTTTGATGATAAGCATGATCAGATCACAGGCATGACAGGCAGGGTATAAGAAAAGAAAGAAAAAGAAGAAAACTGTTAAAATATCACATTAATGACATCAATTGCAAAGTTAACTGTAGGATTTCTGTTACGTTGTAAATAAATGGTGCCAATGAGGAATTGTAATGGCCCAGTAGATAACGCAGGGCTCAAAAAAAGTGCCATCAGGTCGTCCAGGGCAAGTAAATTTGCCTGATGGGCAAGTAACTTTTTTTATTCTCACTTGCCAAATGGGCAAGAAATCAGAAAAGTTGTCTCCCAGCTAAAGTAGTGTCAAGTTTTTTTTCGAGCTCTGTAAGGAACTTGTCAAATCAAGGCTTGTCGAGGCTTCCCACTGATTTGTCCAGATAATTAAGATTTTGACCCGAGATTTCTCTTCTCTCTGGAACACTTTGAGGGTATAATTTGTTTACACATACATGCACTTGTGTATTTACTGTTGTTGCCAACAATTTGTTTGCTTATGTAAAGGTCGGACTTACTACAAGCTGCTAGAAGAAGAATTTCCTGGTCTTCCTCCTGATGTAAGTTGATGTTGAAAACTAATAATACATTGTATATCTTTAGGCCATAAACAATCAGCACTCTTAAAATGGGCACCAGTGTAATGTGGACACTTCCCTTAGAACCATAGGGTTGTCACTTTAATAAGGTGGCCACTCCGTTAATGTGGACACTTCTCTGAGGTTGACGTGGCTCTTTTGCTGACTGTGGCTGAATTTGACACTTGTTTTGCTGCAATTTAACTGTAGATAACTCTCTTCTAAAGCAGACAGCTTGTGAACCACTCCTGATTGGGTCCATCTTACTTAGGGAAAGATTAAATGTTTTTAAAATTTTGATCACATGGTGCATACTCCAATATTTATATATGTACAGTGTAGTTGTATCATTACACTCTGATAAAACTAACTTTCACATCCTTTAATCCTTAATGCTCAAGTTTTACAAACCTACGCTAACCCTAACTTGTCCATAGGCTATACTGCAACCCTACCTGTACATCCAGCTAGTCTGTTTGCACTAACTTAGGGTCTATGTAAAACAGAAAATGTATGAGTTCAACACAGTATCTGCATCATCTTTGTAGGTGTGTATTCAGTGCATCATAGGATTGTTAATAGGATGCTTCGGTGTGGCTAGAATGGCTGGTGAATTTAAAGAAATCCGAGCTGCAGCAGAAATGGCAAACAAGTAAGTATGGATATTGTGTTTAATTAATAGTTTGATCTTTTGGGTTGGTGATAGTTCTGTAAAGAACAATATAGTAAAAAGACCTGTTTAAATTTAAATTTAAATCATTCATCTGAACTAATTTATTGCATATGTGATGTGAAGTTCCAGAGAATATCCATTCCTCCACCAAGAATAGCTTTTTTGGTTTGTACTCCCCCTCCCCCTTGGAATTTCCAGCTTAACTTCACACTTTCTCTTTAGCTATTGAGACCCCCCATCTCTTGGAATTTCTAATGACCATCCTTGACATGGGTATAGATATTTTCTGGACCCACACAATAAGATTTCTTTTTTATAGAACTTATGCAATACACATATAACTTGCGCTATGTATGTTGTTCTTTAAAGGAGCTGGGAATCCCTTGGCAACCGACCATCTTTCTACACTTATAGTCACAGGGGAAAGATGTTATTTATGAACAACGAAGTGTCCTGACTTTTTTCATCATGGCTGGCCAGCAAAGACTCTCGACTGTTAAAATGTGGAATACAACGATATTGAATATTGAAGACCATGTGAAATATTATTTGATCAAATTGCAGCAACAACTAACCTGGGCTTCTTGTCTCTGTTAGAGACTGAACATCTAAGTTTTGTTCTTAAAGGAGCTACATCACATAAATTTTCAAGTTTGTCATTTGTGATCCATGGTAATCTTCTCCAACCTTAACCATCCTTGTTCCTTTATGGTTTATTATTATCTTTTTGGTGTTTTTCCATCTTGGTACTTAAACTACTACTGACAGCGTATTTCCAGGTTGCCTTCAGTTTAAATGTTATTTTCTACAACTGGCCAAATTACTGAGCTCCTTTAAGCTGATACCCCAGGAGGCCAGTGAAGAGGGAAGGGCTGGGGGTAATCTGATGGAAAATTGTTAGTCCTAAAAGATACCAGGATCTTTTAGCTCATTTGTACTTTTTAATTAAAACAGCTAACGAGTTATCATAGCTGCCCGTGGGCATTTCAAACTGCACACCATACACACACTGTACATGCCCTTCTAGGTGGTAAATAGACAGATGTATACCAGACCAAACCAGGGTACTCTGCTCCTAAAATCAAGCATAATGCATTTTAGCGTCAACCCCCAAAACAGACTATTATGCTCCTAATTATTCTTGACTGTCGCTATTATGCTTGTTTCTTTTTTATCCAAGCCCCTCCTTCCTGCAAAGCAAACATGATTTTCATCTTATTACTAACACAAATGTGCATACAACTTATATAATAATCAAATTGAGACAGCACCCACACAAAAGATTGCAACATTTCAGCACAAAAATCAGTAATACACTGTAAACAATTGACCTTAAGGATAAAAAGTAAAGTGTAAACATTTCTTGTAAAAAAATGGTTTTCACTGCCTTTGTTTTGTGAGGATTGAGATTGTTCAAACTCAGAACAGAAAGCCAAACAACATAAACAGAAAACCTCACTATGAAGTTACGAAACTCAAATCAAAATTCTCGCTTATCTTGGGTTAGCTTAATCGGGCTTTGAGCAACCCGGCCTAGGAGCTCGTCCTTCAGGCTTGGCTAAATCTAGGGTTCTATTATGCCAGCATTATGCTTGATGCTCCACCTGTACTACTTTGCTTGGAATAATACCAGCATGAGTCAACCCCTAAAAACAGGGACAATGATTTCAACCATGTCATTGGCAAATAGGGTGCCCCTTAGCTATTTTGAGGGGGAGGGGGAGGGAATGATAACTTAATTCAGACTTTGCATTTGTTAGATTTTTAGTCTAAAATGGAGTGTGTCAATGCTTAGAAGAGTGGATTGCAATCGAAACCTCTCGTCGGTTTTCTTTTTCTGCAGTACCTTTTTCCGTCTCTGTTACTCCCTGTTTGTGATAATAGATTCGAGTTTTTGAAAACGTATACAATAGTTCTCGCATTACTGCCTCTCAACATAAACATTGCACTGTTCAACTCTGGTTTTCATTGCTGCGGGGTGAGCGAGCAGCAATTACAATCAGAATCTATAGGAAATCTATGCAAAATCGAGATTTTGCCGGAATGCACTGTGTGGCGACCAGAACGCATTGCGCACTGGTGGTGCCTCGCTTTGAGGTAAAGGGCAAACTGTCATCGGCCCCTCAAAATTCAAGACGTTCAGGACCATTGTCCCTGATGGCAACTAGACTTTCAGAAAAGTCATTCGTCTTGGTTATTCAGTACTCGCCGGACCTCTCGCGACTTCGTCGCCTAAAACGTCGACGCTCGCTTAGGCCTAGGGCAAACGTCGAATCCAAGTCGCGTCGAATAAATTAAGAGTCGACTTAATTCCAGCGTGGTAGCAAACGTCGAACCTACGTCGATCCTATTTCACAAGTTGGACTTCATTAAAACACGGGAATAAGCACGTGTCCCCGTGCTATTCACTTGATGTGCGACTAGTTACTGCTAGGACTTGCCAGCGAAATGCCGATACCCTTCTCTTCAGACAACGGTAGACCCGGCGCGGCTCTATTTAGGTCCCTGCCACAAGCCTCGCAGTATGCAACGCTTTTATAAAAGTGTTACCAACTGTCTATCCCATTACGTCCTCGTTTTCTTCAAACACTGAGCATTTATTGCAAGTAGGCAATTCGCATCTCAAGCATTTATATTTAGTGTTAATGAAACAGGAACAACACATTTCCTTCACGCTGTGCGATGTCAGCGATGACTTTCGGCATTCTCTTCCGGCATTCTCGTCCCCAGAGGCCGCGCTGCTTTTGGTGCTAACCAAAAGGAGCGTGGCCTCTGGGGGCGAGAATGCATTCCCGGTCGCGAAATTGTCTTTGTACAGCGCATGCTTGTGAGGGGGGGGGGGGGGGGGGAGGGGCGAAATAGCGTTTGGCAGATGGAGGAGTATGTATTTTTGTCACGTTTACCCAGTCCACATTTAAATCAATTATTTTGTAATTTGCATGATTTATGAATTGAATTCAGCGCGGGTTTAGAGCGGCGTTTGCTGAAACGCCAAACCACTGGCGCGTTATCCAACTTGGCAAGTCGAACCTATGCTAGAGTCGAACCAGTTAGTTGAGTCGAATTTAATTGTAGCAAACGTCGCACCATTCATGCGCCTATTTCAAAATTAATAGGTTCGACGAATTAGATTCGACTAAGATTCGACGTTTGCCCTAGGCCTTAGCTATTCTGCCCTGAAACTCATGGCAAAACTAGATGACAACTTGAACCGTGAATGTTAAGACAGCAAAGAGATTGATAAACTCAAGTTCCACCGTAATCAAGTTACACTGTAAGCCTGAAAGTGCGTTTTCCGATAGTTTGGTCGTTTTATGGATACTTATGTAGCAGCTGTCACGTGCTTCTAGCATCTCAAACAATGAACAAATCGTAAATATTTTGTGTGTCATGACAGGAGATACATTGATAAACTCCCACAAACCGTTAACAAGTTACACTGTTAGCCTAAAAGTGCGTTTTCTGATGCTTTTATCGCTTCCTACTTGTTCCGTGGGCTGACATGAATGAACTTTATTTAGTCTGAGTAGTTAACTTAAATAACTAATCGTGGACACTCAAATAATCAGATAAAAATAATAATTAAAATAAAAATTGATGAATAAGAGATATAAATTTGTACATTCCTGTAAATTTTTCAAACACTACAAATTGCACTCACCTTATGGGCTCGTGCAATTTAGTTAGCCTTAAAAAAAAAATTGCTTGAGCTTACTCATTCTACAGTCACTTGAAAAATCGGCAGGTCGGTTTAATCATAGTGCCACACAAAGAAATTCAACAAGCTGGTGAAGATAGTGTAGTATATCTCTACTAGAGTACTGTATACTAGCGTTATTTAAAGGTGTCTTAACTTGCCTAGAACTGCCTTAAATCGCCCACAATCGCCTTATGTCGCTCAAAACGTACGGCGATGTTTGGTCTTGTTATCAAGATGGACGAGGGTTGCCTTGAGAAAAGATCGCATCGGTTAGTTTGCTTCGCTTTATTGCTTTACGTGGCAAACCACTTTGGCATATGGATCGCTTATTTTAATTGTCAACTAATATGGACAAACGTTATTGCAGCCCTACTGAATTATCGAAACAACAACCGTGAATATTTAGTTAAATTGAGGCTGAAAGTTTTCTTCTCAAATATATTTCGTGAGCCTCAGCCGGAGGGTGTACAAAATCTGCAAAAATGGCTGCATCGCACGAAGCTGATCTTGTCATGTGAGGTTGAATGCACACGTGACGCCTGCCATTTTTGTTTAAACTTGAAGGTCTGGACAACAGTTCCCTGAAGTTTTTATAACCAACGGATTTCTCTAGTTGCTCCACTGCCCCAGACTTTTCGTTTCTTCTGACAAATCCCGCGGCACCATCTCCCGGCTGAACTACGTTCGGTTTTCTCACTCCTAATAGCTCCAGCACAGCCTTCCGAAACTGGCGGTCTTTATAACAGTACAAGATAGGGCTCACTAGAGAGTTCAACAGCACAAATGCTTCGCCCAAACGGAGAAACGAATTTGTTTCAATTACTGAGGAAATGTTTCCTACGGTAGCCATTAGAAACGCTGGGAGAAACGACAAAATTAGTGCAGCAGTTAGCAGGCCGGTAGTCTTGGCAACCTTCCATTCAAGTTTCGCTTTTATCAGAGCGTTGACTTGGCTGATTTCGTTTATTTTGCGCTTGCGCACTCCAAGGTACACCATGATGTAGAAGTACACAATAGCTACTAAACAAATGAGTCCCACGGCACCTTCTGCAGTGAGTGTGATTTGCCAAACCTCGTGGTCCACCCCAACCGTTGCCATAGTAAAAGCCGGAACCGACGTAAACAAGGCTAATAACCAGGTGACTAGCGAGAGTTTTTGGAGGAGACCTTTTGTAACGATAACTTTGTAGTCGATTAATTTTTGTATCGCTACGTACCTTTCCCACGCAATCGCAGTTAAGTGATAAAAAGATGAGGAGCAAATAAAAAAAAACATGGGTTTGCTTATCACTGAATCTAATGTACAGATATGATTAGGCGAAACTTGGCGGAGAATAAAGATATCAACTGTGGCTGATATCGGCATTGGTATAGCGCCTGCTAGAAAATCCGCGACGGCCATACTAGACAACAGAATGTTGACAGGTTTTTGCAGTTCTTTCCTTCGCTTGACGGCAACGATTACCAATAAATTCAATAGAACGGTAACGGGCGAGGCCATAGCTAAGATGAAAACCAAGATCCAAGAAATGTTTGTACTCTTTAAATCCCAGGTAAAGTTTGGACGTTGCGGGCAAAAAAACACTGACCTGGTATTTGTAGAGGGATTATTGTCCGTTGTCTCTGTGTTATTATCATCCATACTGTAATGGCATTGCCAACATGCTAGGCATGCTAGGTTTTTGTGGAATTCAGTCTTTGGTCTGAAACTGAAATTTGCTGTTTGGATGTGTCGTTGTCAAATAGGTTAACCGACTTTTAACTGCTTATCATTGAAGGTTTCTCTTTTGTTCTTTATTCAAAGCCGAACGCAATCTTTGCCGAAAAAAAAAAAAAAACCTCGAAACGTTTATTCCAAAGAAATCTTTTGTTGCATGTAAGGAAATGTTCAGAGGGCTGTTTCAAAGAAAACAGAAGTGTTGCAATTTGCTTACCTGATCAATTAATTGAATGTTTAAAATTTGTGGCCGAATATATATTAAGCATGGTAATTAACTTCGCAGACTGACTTTACTCTGGTAATAGTGCGTACACAAGTTCAATGCTTGGATTATCGGTATCAGTAAATGCCTTCCCCGTAAAAAATTAAGTGAATACTGAATGAATGAGTTAATAAATACATGTATAAATTAGTATGTAGCAAAGCAAACTGAACATAATTTTAATAACGCAAACACACACTTTCAGTGAGAAATTTAGTAACATCTCAACATAAAGTGAATTGTAAAGCTTCCGCAGTTGTATACCAGCTGGTACCACCTATTTGCACAGATTATTGGCCAGTATTGCCAGTGAATTTCCCGAGCTACTTCTTCTGAATGTCGGTCTTCATATCACTCTACTTGTTATCTAGTGTTTTAAGGCGCCAGGAAGAATTAATTGTTCTTGTTTTATGAGCTAATGGCTTCGATCTGAACTGGAGTGTTTGCCGGACACATTAGTCGGCTAACGCGGTAACTCGCACTAATGAAGGGTTTTTACTAAGTGTCTGTTTTAATGATCTTTCATCACTCAATGTTCAATGCATGTTTAAGAGATTATGTGATCCGTTGTTTCATTCCGTATATATGCTGCAATTTTCACCGATAAACGAACTAATAAGTTAAACTCCGGTTGGTTTTTGCGCAATAAAGTCTTTGGTCGCAGACTGCGTTTGGATTTTGAGGTTGCGTAATACGTTAACCAACTTTAACTGCTTTTATTGAACGTCGCAGTTTGTTTTTCTTTACTTCAAAAGCGTACACAATAGTTTGTGTAATAGAGGAATACTCCTATGGTTATGCTTATTCAAAAGCAAACAGCTGTAGAGAGAAACTTTTTCACAGGCCAGTAAAAATAAAACAAAGGGTTGCAAAATATTAATGGATTAAATTTATGTTTAGCTTTTGGCCATACACCACTTATGGCCATTTTGTTTTTCAATAAGAAAATATTCTATTAGAATATCGAGGCTAAAATTTGCAAACTGAAAAAAAACCCTAGGTTGAGACTTTGAAAAGAATTTAATTTTGTGTGTTTAAAATGCATGTTTTAAACTAAATCATATCAAAATTCTTCCTTTCTCTAAGCGGCAAAAACTCAAAACTCAGTAGTAGTACTCAGCAGCGCCTGGCGATCTGAATCATTCAGGAGTTCAGTTTAGCGATTGAAAATTCATTGTTGCGCAATGACAAGTATGAAGTTTAAGCTGCGGTTGGTTTTTGCGCAAGTCAGTCTTTCATCTCAAACTGCTATTTGGTTATAAGCTTGTGTAATTAACAATTTTTCCACGAGCCCGCGTTGGATATAAGACGACGGATAGCCAACGATGCGAGTACCGCCGAATTGGTTGTAATCATGTCATATCCAACAAGCGCGTGTGGCGTAATCATTTCACTGAAAACGCCCCCCCCCCCAAAAAAAAAAAATACGCGTACGTTTACTATAGTTTTAAGAGCATGATGTTTTTAACAATGGACTTTCAGTAATAAAGCAGTTGCTCAACATTACACTTGAAACTGAAGAATTAATTGATTATTATTCTTAAGAAATAAAATATGAATTAGTTAGTACAGTTTTATTATAAGGTTTTATTATATTCTTAGTCTTTATCCTGATTTTTACAGCTTCGTTATTTTATTAGTTAGTTTATTTTACTAACGTTATAGATATTTCTAGGTTTTTCAATTAATTTTTATTGGTGAGATATTTGTCAAATCATTGAAAAGCGCTTTTGGATAGTGATAGAAATAGCGCTATATGAATAAAGTATTATTATTATTATTATTATTATTATTATCATTATTATTATTATTATGAAGCGTAAATAAAGAACCGGAGGAGGACTGAGCGAGGCTTGAGTGGAAGTAGTTGACAATAGGCCATTTCTGATCGAGTTACTTTGTGTCTCTGTTTCAAAACGAGTCCTCGTGCAAAATCTTTCATATGATGACTTTGATTTGCATGCAACTAAATATGGCAAATTTAATATTCGATTTAATGGACCTAAATTATGAAATGAACTCGATGAAAGATTCAAGTGTTGTACTTCTAATCAATTTAAAAAAGAACTAACTTCGCATTTCATTAGTCTCTATTAACCTTTACTGATATTTTGATGGTTTATATCTATTTATTTTGTTTTGTTTTGTATATTTACTCTTGTACCAGGTTTATGATATATATGTGTACCAATGTATTTGTTGTGCCTCTTTCCTGACTCTTACATTTTTAATTATTATAATTACGGTCACCCACCTAGTCTAGCTTTTTAGTTATTTTGGGTGTCCCATTACTGTATGTACTGTACTGTTTTATTTATTTATTTATAATTATAATCTTGTAAATTTTTTTAGTTGTTTACAGTAGTAGAAAATTTTCATATGAATGGTTTCGCACGAAGACTCATTTTGACAGAGAGGCATAGGACAACTCGGAAATGGCCTATTGCTCCTCAAAAATGAAATATGAATTATTACAAGGAGGTGTTTTTGGAGCCAAAGAAAAAACAAAACATGAAAAATTGTGATTTGCCTTCATTGTACATTATTGCATAACAGGCCGAAGAGTCCTTTTACCCTTACGTCACACGAATTGTGATAGAGTCGTGAGATTGCATTATTTCCAATTCATCCTGTTCATTCAGTTTCCAGGCGCCCGTTTCTCGAAAGTCTCGAAACGTTTCGCACCTGGAAAGCCGTAGCAAAATCTTAAACCTTGAGATTACAGAGCTGTTTTATTCACATACTTTTAATATGAACAGAGGCTCCCTTCATACAAGAAGTTTTAGGCTTTTATACACTTCTCCGTTTTTAGATACAAATGAACTAAAAATGGCTATACCGGCCGGTCTGAAACGTTTCCGGGGCTTTCGAGAAACGGGTCCCTAGACAAAAAATCTTACAGTCCATAGCACACCAATATGAATTGCTCTCTCAACATTAGGCACATCTACATGTATACCTATGCCAAATGCAAATTATAACACTCGTGCATTAGAAGTATCATACCGGAGATTATCTAGACTATTAAAATACTCTGATGTTTGCCGAGATTTGTAGGAGACCCAGGGGATAGCACTACTGTTTCCTGAACTGCTGAACTGCTGTTTGCCAGGTCTTGCTCTAAGTAACAAATAGCATTACCAGACGGTTTCCAAGTTGCTTTAGAAAATTGTGAAGAAAATACATACAGAAACTTTATTAACGTGTCGAAATATTTTGCCAAGAGGAAACACCCCTCTACTAGTTGGGGACACTCTACTAATTGAGGACACTTAATTTAAGTTATGTTGCAAATAAAGGGCTTTATCACATTTATTATAAAACTTCTCACTCACCCTGTTGCCCCTTAGGAAAACTTTAGAGAAAGCGCCTGTCCGAAGCCCAAACTCGAAAATTACGGATCAGAAGAACATAGACTTCAATATTTTAGGATAAAAAAGTAGGCAAAATTTCATTTCATAGGCACTTTAAGAGTTAAATAAATGCTCTGTTCCTGTGTTGCCGTATTTCCGATTCCCGATATTTACCGGAAGTTATTCTATCAATGGCATGCGTAGTTGAAACAACCAATTTTGTTTAAGGTGGTTCAAAACTGTTTCGACTAGGAGAAATCCTTTATTATCATCATCATCATCATCATCATTATCATTATTATCATCATCATCATCATCATTATTATTATCGCATTTTGACTGATAAGCAGGATGAAATTCTTGGCAAATCTTACATTTATATGGCAAAAAAGTTCAGAAATTCTGTTGTTCCTTAAGCTTTTTCCCTTTGTTCACCAATGATCGACAGGTTTTTGATACCATGATTGTAACATCAACTGATCGAGAGTGGTTATAAAATAAATGGTCCATCAAAATGTATGTCTTGGAAAAGTGCAGGAAATTACCGTAAGTGTACAAATACAAGGACAAATTCCCTTTTCTTCCAAGGTAAGTGACCTCGCTATTAAATTGTTATTGCAAACATCACTACAATAACTTGTTTAAACTTACAGCATGTTTTATTCCATTTATGGGCATTTTATCGACACAAACCACCTTTAAATTCAAGATTCCTTGTCAAAGCTGTTTAAATGGCTGCCTGAACTATAAATATTAAAAGTTCAATTCAATATCAAATGAAATCAAATGAATAACGGCAGGTGTAATAAGATAATTTAAATGCAGTTCACGCAATAAAAAAGAAGACTTGGATCATAAGAATGAGGTGGAAAAAATATGTATGTATTTGATTTGGAAATATGGATATCACCTTGGAATTTTGAAATTTGCACATGCAGTAAGATACTTCAAATGAAGAAGCTGTTAAAAAAACCCATCGTGTTACAACTGGTCTTATTTCAGTTAATCCGCTTTTAGACTGTCGATTGGTTACTTGTACATTAATTATTAATCTTATATAAACGTGGCAAATGTAATTTGTATAGGTAATTGCATAATTTCTACTACCTTTTGTAAAACAAAAAAATATTCCACGAGTAAATTTTTAAACGGCTCACGACAATGGAAAACCCGTGACACGAAAACAATTTTGTAGAAAAAGTTAGCTATTTATTTTACGGTCATCAACCAACTTCGAAATACCTTGGATGACCGTCGTCAATTTAATAAAAGAATTACAAAAAATAAAATATTTGCCTGCGAATAGAATTTTTATTTTTTTTCCCTCTGGTCTTATTGCTTGTTACAGTCACGTAGTATTGCGTGACACAGGTTAGGGGCGGCGGATAGGGACAATACATTGCAACCCTTCTAGGAAAACTGCTTGCTTAGTAACCTCGCTATCGAACGTGGTTGTGCATTCCCTCAGATTTTCCATCGAGTGAAGACACTTATTTGTTTATGTAGGATGTAAGCCATATGGCATGGCGTTTTGGTTGCCCTCACCTTTACTGGGCCAAAAGATTTCTAACAGATTGTAAATTTTATATGAATTATAAATTGATTATTTCAATAAAAGCGGCTTTGGGCTTTCTCTCAGCCATTTTACTCCAAACGTTTGTGTGAGAGTAAAATTATTGTTGGCCAGTAAACGAGCTCAGTCAATACAGCACTCAGTTGATACGTTAATAGGAGAAGCCCGGAGGAAAAAACATAAAAGTCTCATAAAATGACTTTATGTATATAAAAGGAGAATGCAAATTATTACTGGACAGCCGTAAAAAAACGAACTTTGCATGTATTCAAAGTTGTAGACTCTTCATGAAAGCCGCTTAATTTCTCAATTAAGAAAGGCCGAAAGTTCTAACCATATTTCAGTGGCTAAAGTCCGTTCCAGAAAAGAAAGCGGTTTTGTAATTTGTCTCAAAGTCTTTGGCACTTTCCAATTGTGCACTTAATTCAAAGCGGCACTTTTTTGGCCTGTCTGATGTCGTAATGGAGGGATTCAGCGAACCTTCAAATAAAGGACGGCTTGGAACATTGGAGTATTTTTACTTTTACTAAATTAATTTCCATGGCAAATGAAACATCGACAAAAATGGTCTTGTTGTATGACAATTTAAGAACAAATGTGGATTTCTGGCTAAATCATTACCCCTAATAAGAAAGCGGACAATTTTTCGAGGCCAATCATTGTACCTTATTTCCCCGAATCTGAGGTAAGTGCAAATTTTGAACGGCAAATAGTATTTCAATACTCGAAAGCTTTTCTTTTCTTGCAATCGAATTTCTGAATCAGCTTCTTTGTATTTTGATTTTCTATTCTAATGCACTTGGTTCCGTTTCTCCGGTTTCAATCAAAATTAACGGCAACAACTTTCATCTTTTCATATTCGTTGCGTGATTACCTGAACACAATAATAATAAAATACAAGTTTACCAAATCAACGGTTTCATAAAGATTTTTTATGTCAGATGTAATTAAACGACGTGAATCAAAATGTTTTCAATCATAATGTTGATATCAAATTTGCCTGACGCATAACTGCAGCACACAACTACCACAAAAATGTCGTCACGTGTTAGCGGCCAGAGTCCTTTTCCATCAACAAGGAGTTTTTCCATTTGAGTTACCAAATGGGTTACCAATTTTTTTTTAGGGTATTATATGGGGCTTTGCTCGTGTGCCTTCGGAATGCAGGAGATCCGCTACAAATACAAGGATAAATTCTCTTCATTCCCATAACATATGACAGTCCTATTAAATTCTGATAGCAACGATATAAAGATCATTGCAAAATATCGTTTATGTAAATTTTATCGCCTTGGTCCGCCTATACAACTGTACATTTAAGATTGCTTGTGGCAGCTGCTCGGTTGCTTGAACTGTAAGTATCAAACGTAGAATTTAATAAATAAAATGAAATAACACACTGTGTGCGGTATAATAGAATAATTTTGAATAACATTTATGTAACAAAAAAGAAGACTTGATCTTAAGAATGAAATGGAAAAAAAATGCATATATGTGGAGATGCAATCCTAGAATTTGGAAATTCTTTCTTTGATATCAAAATGAGGGGAGGTTTTTAGAAACTTCATCATTCTACAGTCAATCTTACTCTTTATATCAAGCGTTTTTGGAGTTAAAGCGCTTTTAGATTAGTGATTGGTTGCTTGAAAATTATTAATCGTATGCAACAACAATCCTTTTTTAAACACGAGCTATTAGGGAGCCTAAAGCGAAGGCTCTTGCAAAACTGCACGCGTATCATTGATGCAAGTTATTACCAACAACACGAAAAATATTTGTATTTATTTATCGTTTCAGCTGTTAAATTTCTCAATATACATAAGCAGAAGGACCTCGCCGTATGTTAGCGGTCAAGGTCCGTTTCCAATTTGCCTTGACGACTTTCAAACTCAAAGCCTTTGGCACTTTCCAATTGTGTACCCCATTGAAAGCGGCACTTTTTGACCTGTCTGGTGTCGTAATAGAAGGATTCAGCTAACCTTCAAATAATGGACTGGTTGGAATATCCGAGTATTTTTACTCTTCCCAATTTCCATGTAAAATGACTCAGCAACAAATGTTCTAGTTGTATGACTATGCAAGACCAGAATGTGAATTTCTGGCGAGATCATTAGCCCCTAACAAGATAGAAGACAATCATTTGATGCAATTCATAGTATCTTGCCCTCGTGAATCTGAGGTGAGTGCAAATTTTGAATGGCAGATGTTATTTCAATGCTTAAATGATTTTCCTTTCTTAAAGTTTATTTCTTATTTACGCAGTATATATTCCATATTCATCTCCCTTGTATGTTTACTTTTCTATTCTGATGCACTTGGTTGCGTGTCTACGGTTTCAATTATAATGAACAGCAACAAATTCCATTTTGAGGGTAAAACTGCGTTTATTTCGACTGTTCATGCATTTTGCGTCCAGTCGTGTATAAGTTCTTCTCCTTTTTAGAACTCAAAAATTAGAGGTGCTTGCATTGTTAAATGACTGAATCACCTCATTGCAAGACCATTTTTACTACTCGATCAATTTCTTCTGTTAATGCTACTCTAATAGATTCGTTAATCATAGTTTGATTACCTGCGCAAAAACATTTATATATACATAGATACCAGTTTACTTAATACACATTTAATTAAAATTCTGTGCCAGATGTAATGAAACGTTGTAGACTGAACGATGTGAATCAAAATTTATGTTTTTTTTTATGAATTTGTCTGCTCGGTAGAATACCGAAAGAACGTGGAGGGAACGTACGGTTTCAGTCTCCTATTTTTCTTTCTTTTTTCTCCCCCCCCCTTTTTTTTCTGGGAGGGTAGCTGTAACACAGGCTAGCGTTGTGTGTACGGTCAACGCCAAAAAAGCGAACGAACACGTACGGCAAAGAACTTTGTTGGGCCTCATAACCTGCATTACCCTCTGTTATCTATGCTTAATTGAGAGGAAAATCAGCTTATTACTTTGAAATGCTATTATTATTACCATTCAAAGTTGCTTCTACCTCAGATTTGAAGATTTTTGAAAACTTTGTTTTAACAACAGATGCTCATATTACTTTATTTTTCAAACCAGCTTCAGGCCTCTCAAGTGTTTTTATTAACAAGTCATAATCACACTACTAAACTCTTTTTCTTATTCCAAAATATTGGTTAAGTTTACTCTGAGAGTTTTATATTAATACATTTGAGTTAGCTGACGCAAAAACAACAAGAGCGGAAGAGTGCAGGCAGAAAATGTCCCATTTGAAAGGCCGAATGCTTATTAAAACGTTATTGTAAGAAACGGAGCGATAGAAACCCTAAGGCAAAATGTCATTGCTACAAAAAGAAGAATTTTATGCTGCATGCAAGTGTATAATTAAATACCCTATATTCACCAGACTTATTGCCTATATTTCCATTTTAGTTCCCAACAAAGTGCAGCATCTGCTTCTTGGTTTACCTTTCTCTTGATGATTCCTTTCATTGAATATTGGTGATTATTCCCTTTGAAATATGGCTTGCTTTCAAGTTACTGAGATCGAAAAGGAGTCAGGAAACATAGGCTTATTTCAGCGATAATTATACTACCCCGATTTTATCTTACTCGTCATAGGATTGGTTGAGGAACCACATGCAGACAGGCGTAAATGCTGAAGCTGAAGGCCGCTTGTGATCGACACAGGTAGTTGAGTGTTTTTTAACAGCCTCTGCATCCAAACGAGAGACATTCTTCATGAAAAGTATGGAAATGAGCAACAACGAAACAAACATCAGCTCACCCAGCTTAGCGTTTTATTGCAGGTACGCACCGCACGTATCATGGGAAGACAGAGGCTCAGCTTTTCAATTGATTTCAGGCCTCACGTTAGTCATGGTTTCAATCCCCACCATTATTTTGAACGCATTTATAATCCTAGCTGTAAAGCAAAAAAAGGAGCTACAAAAACCCTCAAACATTTTGTTGTCAAGCCTGGCCGTCACAGATTAAGTTTTAGCTCGTTTCTACTGATTTTTTATTGGCTACCCATCTTGCTACATGTTACATATGTGTCATGTTATGTTACGTTACTTTACGTTATGCTACATTACGTTACGTTATGTTTTGTTACGTTACGTTACATAATGATTGTAAGAGGAGTTTTCCGCCGTCATCAAAAATGTACTGAAGATCGTCCATCAAATTGTACCAGCTTGTTGTCTAAAACGCGAACAGACAACGAAACTGCTAAGATCATTTAATAATATAATATATCTGGATAGCTTTCTACAGAAAGTGGCAACTTCTGTGTTTATGCAAGGTGACGCCATATATCATGCCTCGTCAACTCAATTGCAGATGTTTTGATTTTTTAATTCCCTTAATTATTGTCTTATTTTGTTGCAACACCATCACTCTTAAAGGAGCTACGTCACGTTTTGCGCATCCTGAAAAGTTTAGCTTAAATTCTTCAAGTTCGTCGTTTGTAATCCGTGTCAATCAGTCTTCTCCGGCCTTAACCGTCCTTGTTTCTTTATGGTTTATTATTGTCCCTCTAGTGTTTTTCTGTCTTAGTCAACTACTACTTTGAAGTTTCCTTCAATTTAAAAGCAATTTCGTACGTGGCCAAAATAACTTAAACTACTGTGACTGACCTCCTTTAAGAACGTAATTGTGGTCGCAGTTATGTCTTGTTTTGTTCCAAAAATGACTGTTTTTCTTGTAGTTATCTCCACTCTTCGTAAGTAGGTATGGCGAGCTCTTTGATTGATCGTGGACACTGGTTTGCACTATTTTGGTTTCACAAGAGACACGGCCCTGGAGTACTTTAATAAATACACGTGGGACGATACAGACCTTGCCAAGAAGGAGGTGAGAAAAAAGCTCTAAGTCTATACTGACAGCAACAAATTTCCACTTTTTTTACCAAGTGAGCATTTCACTTGAACCCCTGCCATTCATTTGTAGCCCGCGAGAGTTGAAAAGAAAAAATGGTCCAGCAATTCACAATTCTTTACTAAAAGTACAATCAGCGGATCGGAGCGAGAAGGGAGGGAGAGGGGGTTATATTTTTTGTGGTTTCATGCTCGGGAGAAACTCTATATATCAGGGACGGCGGAGCCGGGGGGGGCACTGGGGGGTTAACTCCCCCCAATTTCAATCAAAAATACATAAAATAATAATTTTACAAATATCTCCGGACCCCTACAAGTTAGCGCCTCTGGCGCTCGCTTGTAAACGCCCCCCCTTCGCCCCAATTCAAAATACTTTCCGCCATCCCTGTATATTTACGTGAATAATGGTTTAAGATCACAGTTAATTATCCCTAAGATGGTTTCGTTTCCACAGACTGAACCCTTTCTACAGACCAAACAGTTTCTACAAAACAACAATAAACAACTAGACATGAGTAAGGCTGATCGGCGGATTACTGAGAAGTTGAACAATAATACAGGTCCCAGTAGCTCTGGACATAGCTGAGTATGTTGAATTATTTTGATCAGCTAGACGTTAAAATAAGTCAGAACGTATTGGCACAGCAGCGAACTTGATTAAGAACAAGTTCAAATTCCAGTGGACCCTAAATTAACCTGCCAGGATGTGTGAAATCATTTCATTTCTCACTAAAATCCATTCATTCAGTTTACGTTGGCTTATATGTTGTCCTATTCACATCTGTTGTTAAGCAATTTTTGAACATATCCGAGCAATGTTCTTTTATAACCTCGTCAGGTGACTCGGTACCAGAGCGACCCCGCACAAGCGACAGCTTACATGATTGGTCAGTTGGAGATAAAGAAAGCCAGAAGTTATTCTAAGGGAGCTCTGGGCGATGATTTCAGTCTGCGAGACTTTCACTATCAGGTGCGTTTGCTTTTACTTGCACTCTCTTTTAACGACTTTTCAAAGGAAGAGAAAGGGATAAACAGATCAGAAAGCTTGTTTGCCGGTCAACTAAGTTCATGTCATAGATGTGTAACATACACTGTACCTACGAATGGGGTCCAAAACGGGGAAAATAGGGAAAGAGTGGTGGGGTACGGAGATGGGTCGCAGGGCGTAATTTCAATGTAGTATGAAGATCTGTGGAGCTCATTTATACAACAAAAACACTCACTGCAATCCTATGTATCAAGCCTTGTGAGGCAAACGAAATCCAAGGCCCGGGGTGTTTGCATAGAGGGGAATCTTAGCAGAAGAGGCGGCGGTGTTATTAGTTTTAATTTTCAAGCTAAATTTACTGTTCATGTTCTTTAGGATCTCGCCCAGGGATCCTCGCCTCTTGCTTACTTATCCGATCACGTGACAAAGTACGTCAAGGATCCTTGCGTCAAGGATAAGGCAAAAGAAGGTTGTGACGTCATCCTGAATCCACCAAAGAAAACCGAGGCAAAGAAGAGAACCAGTGAAGTCCGCTGGCAAAAACAACCGAAACCCATTGTACACTACATATGAAGCTTTGTTGATGAATACTGGTATCGCTAAGACAGTACACTCTAGTTTGTTTAAATGTGAATTCAGCTGAGCTAAGGTTACATTCAGCAGAAAGTAATGAACATTACTGATTGATTGATTGATTGATTGGTTGATTGATTGATTGATTGGTTGGTTGGTTGGTTGATTGATTGATTGATTGATTGATTGACACACTGATTACACAGGTTATCTAAGTAACAACAGCAATTGCTGCAACCTGTGCGGCCATTAAATTTTTTCGCCCGAAATAAGAGACCTCGCCCATCCATTAAGAAGAAAGGACGATTTTTTTTTAGAATTTTAATTGTACATTAATATAGAATTTTAGAATGTTAAACTGTAATCAATATAATATTATATTTATTATTAGGCGTTTCTTGGGACAGCATAAACTCTTTTATTTCCTTTCACTGTTTGCTAATATTTCAATTTTTTTTAAAGAGAATCTTATAATACTATTAATGAAAATTTTTAGGTAGAGTTAATACAGTGTCCCCAATTAGCCCACGTGGGCTAAATACATTGATCCTTAAATAAAGTTCTTACTTACTTAACTTAATAATTAGTTGATTGATCGATTGATTAATTGACTGATAGAATTAAAGAGCACAAAATTTAGTTTGTACAGTTGCATGTTTTCGTTATAGCTTTATAAACTAACGTACCATGGTGACCTCAACTAGGTATTAAACAGAGGATAAAAACGTTTTGTAGTCCACAGTTCTTGACAACACAGTAGGGATAAATGAATTTGCCGACTCCGTCACCAATGTCTTTCTGCGCGTCCTTTTTAGTTTGACCATCCACCATATGTAAGATTAAAGGAATGGCACTCTCCCAGGACTGAATTGTAATAAGGTGTTGCGAACTAAATACAGTGAAGACACGAACCAATCAAATGATCTCTTTGAGAACCAAACGCGTGTTTGGAAAAAATTTATATATTTACATTGCAAATCACATTGCTGCATTACGTTCGTTGTTTAACATGCACGTTCAATGTTTCAACTGGTATAAATTTTCCTTTTCCCTCGCCATTGGGTATGAAAAAGTATCAAGCATTCCGTTTGTTGCTGCGCTTCTGTCTGGAGTTGTTATGGAACTGCAACGACGCAAAATTTGCAAACACAAAAATCAAGATCCATTCTCCGTCAAGATGGATTTTGAGTCTACCCGACAAGGTAATTATAAGAACAAGTAACGTATACTGTTATTTATATTGTAGAGGTGTTTGTTATCGTTTCATCACGGAGAGCGTTGAACACAACCCGTTAGCAATCTAATGACACGTCAAAATAAGAACCTTTCAACGATGATCTCTAGCGCAGTGAAGGACATGACGAATTACTTCTCTTGAACTCTTGATCTTACGAAGTTGTGCAGAGCTATTGCACAGAGGACAATTTTGACAGCAACCTCTGGCTTTACACAGATAACGGTAGAAAATACCCTGAACCTGCTTTACAGAATGCCAAAAAGATTTTCACTGGTGCGTCGTGTTCTGGAAACCCTGCCGTTGATGATCCTGTTCTCTTCTGAGAGATTTCCTTTGTCACTTTCTAGTGGAAAAGCAGCTAGATAAAAAAGGTACCGGCTTGTTGGTGTAACTGCCATTGAAAAATTTGTCTGTTGACTCGGGAAGCAAGGTAATTGTATAAGAACTAGTAATATATACTGTTTTTGTTTTTGTTTTCTAAAGGTATTAAGTAACTTTTTATCTCGAAAAGCGATGCGAAAAATCCGTTAAAAATCTATTAAGAACCTTTCAATGAGTATTCCCAGCAAACTGAAGGACATCACGAATTCATTTGGCTAAAGTTTTTTTTTTTTTTTTTAATGGCAGAAAAGTTAACTTGAGGAAAGATGATATCGACGGTCAAATGTTTTACCCAGTTAATTATCGGCATAACAGACTGTCCCCTCTCTCCACCGTTATCGATTTAATATTGATTACTGTAAAACATATTCAAGGTCTTCTGACCATTCCGGGATGGAAAAAGGTATTATTATTATTATAAGAATTGTAGACTAATATAGCAGGCTATAAATACCAATGCAATCCACAAGACAAGACACAAAATGTCTTGAGAAGAAATCTTGAGACTTGAGACTTGAGGCTTGCGGCTAACGGTTAAAATCTTCTAACAGCCAAATTTTTGGCCCAGTTTACGGCTAATGGTTAACTCCATTGAGACCTCCTTGCTAGATTTCCGTGAAATTCCCATGTTGTGCGCATTCAAATATGGAATAAAATTGGCTACTAAAAAAGACCTTGAAAAGTACGCATTACAATTGGAACTTAATTTCTTTTCGGTTTGGAAGAGATTCAATAATGGACTTCAAGAACACTCTATAACTGATGCAAGGCTATTTAAAAAGCTTAAAGGAGCTCGGTCATGGTATTTTGAGGTATATTGGCCACATACTGAAAATTACCTTTAAACGGTAGGAAATCTGAAAATAACAGTTTAGTAAGATAGAAAAACACCAAAGAGATAATGATAAACCATAAGGGAACAAGGATGGCTAAGGATGGAGAAAATTAACACGGATTCCAAACAACGAATATGAAAAATTGAGGCTCAACTTTTCAATATGCGCAAACCATGACTGAGCCCCTTTAAGGGTTTTGTTTTAATTCTTTTGAGCTCAGCCCAGAAATGAACCTTATAAGCTTTTGAAGCTTTCCTTGGGCAACTTATGGCCTGAAATGCGATATAAAGGCGAACTACTATTGTTAGAAGAACAAAACAAACTGAGGTATCCGCCAGAGGAAGAATGAAATTCTTCCCATGATGCATTGCGACTGAAACCAATATAATTTATTTAAAAAAATTTCGTGAGGTCATTATTCGGCGACGGGGACTCTCGTGACATCATCATCATGGCGTCCTCTTTGTGTCTGGGAATGGTGAGCTCTTTTATAGTGCGCAACTCCTGTATTTAGCGGCATGTGTGTCAGTGAAAGACCAATGTACAAATGCTTTGCGTAATTTGCCTTGATTATACAGTGGAACCCCGCTCTACGGACACCCACTTATAACGGACAACCTCGTTTGTCCCGACAAAAAGCTCATATAATTTCTCTAAGATTAACCCGCTTTATACGGACACCGACTAATGCGGACATATATTGTCAACCCCGCTTTACGGACACTGGTTCCTGGAGTCTGCACACTGTCTATTTTCATTGTCGCAATTTTGTGATAATAGTAAAGATTGTACCCTGTTCAAATAATGAAAGTTTTGTATGGGTTAATAAAATTTTATTACTTACAAAAAAAAAAACAGTAACAAAATAGCGTGACATATAAAATTTTGAACAGTCTGTCTTTCTTCCGTTGTTCGACTCTTGTACTACGTATAGTCCTTAAATAAATTTTTCTGCCTCCTCTTACACACGTTTCACATCCTTGGATTTTTGTTGCAGTCGTTGCTCTTAATCTTCTTCCTCTTTCACGTTTTTTGCTTGCTGCAAGTTGTACCAGGATCATCTTCCGCTCGTATTGTTGGGTTCACTTCTTGCTAACGTCTAGTAATTGTTCAAGTAAAACCACGTGTTTGCGACGGCCAGTCGTTACAATCTGAATCTCTGAGATACAATTTTTAAAAATAAAACTTGTTTTGTTCCGTTTAAAGTAAGTTTGATATAAAAATGCTTTGTAACAAAGGGTATCCACTGTAAGCTTCCGTAAAATGCCTGACTAGTCATGCGTTCATTCTAATTTAAAATATTTCTTAATCCATATTGGTTAAAGCAAAATTAGTTTCCAAGTAACACCTATATTGTCGTTTCACGTATTTAGCTAATAAATTTTCTAAGCTTGTCAAGAAGTCCCCCGGTAGCCCAATGGGTTACGCATCTGACCTGCTGTGCGGTCGGAAGAGCATATATACACTCGACGCAAGTCGGGGACTCCGCTTTTATTTATTTTTTCTCTTTCCTTTCAACCTCAATAGATATCTTTTTTTGCACAACCCTCTTTTCTTCCGTTTGAAGTAATTTTCACGTGAAAATGCTTTTTAAGAAAGGGTATGCGCTGTAAGCTTCCGTAAAATGCCTGACTAGTCATGCCTTAATTCCATTTAAGCCCTAAAAATTACCTACTAACCAATGTGAAGATACCAGAGCCAATGGAACACCAAGTGTTTTAAACATGCGATTTATAACGAGTTTTTCAACCGACTTGAAAAATGCTTTATTAAAATGAAAATTATTTCAAATTTTTAATGATGGGTTTATTAGAACTTTATCGGACTTAAGGTGGCACAGAACTAAACTTTGGCCTGAGCTTTGGCAGCTATAACGGCGAGTTACTATGGTTAGAAGAACGGAAATCCTTAGATTAGCTATAAGTTATGGAGACGCCAATCTGTTTCAGGTCTAAAATATTTGGTAATTTATATTGGTTAAAGCAAAATTAGTTTCCCAGCAACACCTATATTGTTGTTTCACGTATTTAGCTATTAAATTTTCTGTGCTTGTAAATGAGTCCCCCGGTAGCCCAATCGGTTACGCATCTGACCTGCTGTGCGGTCGGAAGGGCACATATTCGCTCGACGCCAGTCGGGGGACTCCGCTCTTTTTTTGTTTCAACCTCAATAGATATATTTTTTTGTACAATCCTCTTTTCTTCCGTTTGAAGCAAGTTTGATGTGAAAATGCTTTTTAATAATGGGTATCCAGTGTGAGCTTCCGTAAAATGCCTGACTAGTCATGCCTTCATTCCTTTTTAAGCTAAAAATTACCTACTAACCAATATGAAGATACCAGAGCCAATCGAACACCAAGCGTTTTGAACATGTGATTTATAACAAGTTTATCAACCGACTTGAAAAACGCTTTCTTAAAATGAAAAATTATTTAAAATTTTTCATGTTGGTATTATTAGAACTTTATCAGACTAAATTTGGCACAGAGTTAAACTTTGACCTAAGCTTTGGCAGCTATGAAAGGTTTGCTAAGGCGGCGAGTTACTATTGTTACAGGAACGGAATTCCTTAGAGTAGCTATATACGCTCGACGCCAGTCGGGGGACTCCGCTTTTAATCTTTTTTTATTTTTCCTTTGAACCCAATTTTCTTTTTTTTTTTGTACAATCCTCTTTTCTTCCGTTTGAACTAAGTTCTATGTGAAATGCTTTTTTATCTCGTTCCATTTTACTCCTCGGAAGGGTTTGGGGACTGCTCTCGTCGCGCTCGTTTGCTGAAGCACGTTTAATAAGTTAAGCAAACACCGTGAGCAAACAAATTTCTGGCGTAAATAAGGCCACTAGCGTGACGTTTATTTTTCTCAAATATCCTATCTTAAAATAACAAGCGTTTGATGATATCTTCAGCAAAGGTGGGGCACGAAAAAACCGCCACAAGCCACACAATGTGGCCGCCCCACCAAGACGAGAGCAGGACCCAGCCGACGATGAAAAAATGATTTTACCGATTCTTTTATCCGGTTAAATATCAGAATAATGTAAAAAGTGCTTCTAATAAAACCCAAGTATGCCAAGTCTTGAAGCAGCCCAAGTCTGACCTCCGAAGACATGACAAGTGTCAAATTGTTATTGTAGATCTGTAGTGTGAATACGCGTAATTAACGAGCCGCAGCTCCTGACTGTCCAGCATGTTAATCACACTTCAACTACAGCAACTTAAGGCTACAAGCAAGAATAGTGCCACAGCTCATAACTGACTGGCGTGTTAAGTGCGTAACGCTACTAAAGGGATACGTATAACTATAGGCATGAACAGTGCCAAAGCTCATGACTGACTGGTGTGTCCATGCCATTGGAGACACTACATTACATAAAGTAAATATTTCATCAATCAACAGCACCTACGCACCGACTAGGACGATAAACAAGTTAATTAGCGGCAAGGGTGTCGTTTCGGATATTTAGCTTAAATGCATCGGACTTCCAGCGACCAAGAGCCCTGATCTGAGAATCGGAGAAACCTAGGTCAGCAGGGTGGCAGACAGCCCCGATGCGAAAGCTGTGGCTTTTGTATCGGCTCGAAACAAGAGCACAAAACGATAGGCAAGAGCGAAGTTGAGCATTGAACTGAGTCATGGTAACGGGACGGTTGTGTAGGCAGAACAGCGGACCTGGCGAAAACAGCCTTAGTTTGCAGTAATCGAGCATCGCCTGCATTGGGCAAAATGGAGAAGCAGGGTGCAATAATTATGTCCACAGGCCGGTTGCTGGTGTTATGTTTGAAGTGACAAATAGTTATCTTTAGGGATCGTATGCAGCCGTCCGCCGATAAGAATGAGAGGCTTTTAAATTGGACGACTGAGTCGCCGGACGCAGGGCTCGTGCTCGCTGGTTCTCCAATGCGGAAAAAGCCGTAAAAGGCCGTTAGAAACATAGCGGTAAAAAGAGAACGTTGAGCTGCCGAAGAGTTGGTGTGCTGCAGTGAACTCACAAGTTGAAAAAGAACGGGCTTGGTAATGGGAAGTCTAGTGTCGGGTGATCGTTGTTTTCCGACCGCTGTCAAAAGTTTTTGAATCAAAAAGGTCTTAGTGGGGTCACGTAACCCCTTCATTTTGTGTACATAACTAATGGCTGATAAATAAGAAGTTAAAGTAGAAGCAGCTAATTTGCGTGCACGTAGGTAAGATATAAATAGCGCGATTGCGGCCGTAGTGATGGGCAGAATAAGAGAATGCGGGCAAACGAAGCGTTTATAAAAGTCACGAAAGACTGACCAAGCCCGGGAATATAACTTTCGCGACCCTGCGGACAGGGCTGCGGAGAGAAGATCGTTCAGGGAAGCGACCAGCTCTTCGGCAGAAGGTTGTCTGGCACTTGAGACGGCATTTCGTCCGCCTCCGGAAAAATTTGTTTGAACTGATTGACCTGCAAGCGGGATAACAGATCAGCACATGAATTGTTTACTCCCGCGATATGCCGAGCCCGAAATAAAATGTTGTGCTTGAGCGAAGTAAGAACTAAGTCCCAAATGAGTAACATGGTGAGCTTATGTTTTGAAGTTTGCGGTTAATGACTTCAACTAGTGCTGAATTGTCGGTCACAAAGCACACGCATTGATTAGCCATTGTCGACCCCCAAATATGTAATGCAATAACGATGGGAAAGATCTCCAGAAAAGTGATGTTTAAGGAGCGCCACGACTCGGGCCATGAACCGTAAAACCATTTTCGACCAAAAACTGCACCATAGCCTTTGGAACCGGCTGCGTCCCGCTCAGGAGGCCGAAATTAACAGTGCATGCGATCTAAGTAATCTCAGTGCGCCCGCCCACTTTCATCTGATTGGAGGTTCCTAAGTGATCTGCCATTGCTGCTCCACCCAAATAACCTTGACGTCTATTACCAACAGTCAAGAAAATGGCTCGATATAAAATGACATTATATGTGCTGCATATAATGTTTCTTTTAATAATGGGTATAAAATTTAAGCTTCCGTAAAATGCCTGACTAGTCATGCCTTCATTCTTTTTAAGCGCTAAAAATTACCTAGTAAACAATATAAAGATACCAGAACCAATGCAACACCAAGTGTTTTAAACACGTGATTTAAAGCGAGTTTATCAACCAAGTGTGGCGCATTTATCCAAGTGTGCCACTTTTTTTTAAGTGTGGCGCATTTTTCCAAGTGTGCTGCATTTTTCAAGTGTGCCACATTTTTCCAACTGTCCCGCATGTTTCTAAATGTGCTGCATTTTACAAAGTGTGCCGCAATTATCCAAGTGTGGCGCATTTTTCCAAGTGTGCCGCATGGTTCCAGGTGTGCAGCATTTTTCCAAGTGTGGCGCATTATCCAAGTGTGGTTCATTTTCTTAACTGTGGCGCATTATTCCAAGTGTGCCGCATTTTCTTATGTGTGGCGCATTTTTTCAAGGGTGCCGTATTTTCTTAGGTGTGGCACAATTTTCCAAGTGTGCCGTATTTTTTTCAAAGGGGCGCATTTTTACAAGTGTGCCGCATTTCTTAAGTGTGGCGCATTTTTCTAAGGGGGCATTTTATCCATGTGTGCGCCATTTTTCCAAGTGTGGCGCTTTTTTGCGAGTGTGCCGCATTTTCTTAAGTGTGGCGCATTTTTTTAAAGGGGGCCGCTTTTTTCTTAAGTGTTGCGCATTTTTCCAAGTGTGCCGCATTTTCTTAACTGTGGCACAATTGCATTTATCCATGTGTGCCCCATTTTCCCAAGAGTTGCGCATTATTCCAAGTGTGCCGCATTTTCTTAAGTGTGGTGCATTTTTTCAACTGTGCCGCATTTTCTCAGGTGTGGCGCATTTTTCCAAGTGTGCCTCATTTTCTTAAGTGTGCCGCATTTTTTGAAGTGTGCCGCATTTTCTTAAGTATGGCGCATTTTTCCAATGGTGCCGCATTTTCTTAAGTGTAGCATTTTTCTATGTGTGCGGCATTTTCTAAAGTGTGGCGGATTTATTCAAGTGTGCCCAATTTTTCTAAGTGAGGCGCAATTATCCAAGTGTGGGGCATTTTTGCAAGTGTGCTGCATTTTCTTAAGTTTAACACATTTTTCCAAGTGTGCCGTATTTTCTTAAGTGTGGCGCATTTTTCCAAGTGTGCCGCATTTTCTTAAGTGTGGCTCATTTTTCTAAGTGTGCCGCATTTTCTTAAGTGTGCCGCATTTTTCCAAGTGTGCCCTATTTTCTTAAGTGAGGCGCATCTTCCAAGTGTGCCGCATTTTCTTAAGTGTGGTGCATTTTTGCAAGTGGTCCGCATTTTCCTAAGTGTGGGGCATTTGTTTAAGTGTGGCGCAGTTTTCCAAGTGTTCTGCATTTTCTTAATTCTAACCCATTTTTCCAAGTGTGCCGCATTTCCCTAAGTTTAACACATTTTTCTAAGTGTGCCGCATTTTCTTAAGTGTGGGGCATTTTTGCAAGTGTGCCAGATTTTCTTAAGTGTGGCTCAATTTTCCAAGTGTGCCGAATTTTGTTAAGTGTGGCGCATTTTTCAGGTAGGCCGCATTTTCTTAAGGTTGGCGCATTTTTCCGAGTTTGCCGCATTTTCTTATGTGTGGCGCATTTTTCCAAGTGCGCCGCGTTTTCTTAAGTTTGGCGCATTTTTAGAAATGTGCCTTTTTTTGTAAGTGTGGCGCATTTTTCCAGGTATGCCGCATTTTTTAAGTGTGGTGGATTTATCTAAGCATGCCTAATTTTTTTAAGTGAGGCGCATTTATTCAAGTGTGGCGTATTTTTCCAAGTGTGCCGCATTTTTTTAAGTGTGGGGCATTTTTCCAAGTGTGCCGCATTTTCTTAAGTAAGGGGCATTTTTTTTAAGTGTGCCGCATTTTCTTATGGGTGGCGCTTTTTTCCAAGTGCATGTGCCGCATTTTCTTAAATGTGTCGCATTTTTCCGAGTGTGCCGCATTTTTTAAAGTTAGGCGCATTTTTCCAAGTGTGCCGCATTTTCTTAAGTGTGGCCCATTTTTTTAAGTTCGCCGCATTTTTTTAAGTGTAACAGATTTTTTCAAGTGTGGCGCATTTTCTAAAGTGTGGCGCATTTTTCTAGGTGTTCTGCATTTTCTCAAGGTTGGCGCATTTTTGGGAGTGTGCCGCATTTTCTTATGTGTGGCGCATTTTTTCAAGGGTGCCGTATTTTCTTAGGTGTGGCACAATTTTCCAAGTGTGCCGTAGTTTTTTCAAAGGGGCGCATTTTTGTCGCATTTTCTTAAGTTAGGCGCTTGCTTCCAAGGGTGCTTCATTTTGTTAAGTGTGGTGCATTTTTGCAAGTGGTCCGCAGTTTCCTAAATGTGGCGCATTTGTCCAAGTGTGGCGTATTTTTCCAAGTGTGCTACTTTTTCTTAAGTTTGGCGCATTTTTCAAAGTTTGCCGTATTTTTTTATGTGTGGCGCATTTTTTCGAGTGCGCCGCATTTTTTTAAGTGAGGCGCATTTATCCAAGTGTGCCGCTTTTTTTTTTAAGTGGGGCGCATTTTTTAAAGAGTGCCGCATTTTGTTAAGTGTGGCGCATTTTTGCAAGTGTGCCGCATTTGTGACCTCTCATGCGAAAACGTCACTAACGCATATCCGTGAAACGGTCAAAACGAACGGTTGGCGAACGGCTGACGAACGGATGTTCCAGCCGTTCAAAACGGTTTTGAGTACCGTTGAAACGGCCACGGAAAAATTTTGAACGGATGCTATTAACGTTCGAACGGCACGGAAAATATTTCGAACGGATGATGCCAGCCGTTCGAACGGTGAACGAAAAATTTCGAACGGATGACGCCAGGCGTTCGAACGGCTAACGAAAAATTTCGAACGGATGATGCCAACCGCTCGAACGGCTAAAGAAATGTTTGGAACATAGTATTTTCAGGCGTTCGAACGGCCGAAGAAAATGGTTCGTATTGAGCGGATGGTGAAAATGCGGGAGATCTTGATGTTTTGATAAATGACGTGTTTTTGCTCCCCTTTCGTAGGTCTACAGCTGTAATTCTTATTACACACTTCTTCATTTCTGCCTTCAAAACTTGACAAAACTTAGAAATGGACACCAAAAGCTGTTAACAGAATAAAAGCGGCAATAATTGTTTCCCATCTCGGACCCCTGAATCTGTCTCTTCGCAATGATGTGCGGAAATTTGCATACCAATCGTCGACCCGTTGTGCGTGACCTGTAACGCAAATTTTGTTGATAGAGATCAAGCGTGTTTCGACAGAACTCAGTAGTAAACAATAACTTTGTCTTGTTTTAACATCTCTCCTCAGAGTAGAGCACCAAGTTTATTTTAATATTATGTCCTGTCTGTCCTTTGGTAATACCTCGTCAATCGATTTGATTCATTGTAATATTCCGGATTTGAGTTTTCCAAAGAGAAAGAAAGAACGTCTTTTCTAATGGGCCTTTAGTTAGAGTGCAGCGCGAAAAACGGCGAGCGAAAAAATAGGGGAGAGGCCCATTCTCTCGCCACGCGTTGTGCGGGTATAATTGCTATCGTTTAAAGTTTCCTTGACAATCCGTTCGAAACAATCGTAACACCGCGTAGCACGAGCCGTTATGACATCTGTTCAAAGTATTTATTTCTTGAACCGTGATTTTAAATATAGTTTTACTTTCAGAACGGACAAACGTGGCCATTTAAATTGGAAAGGTTGAATGTTTGTTTTAAACGAACACAGCCATTCGGGCGGCTGTATAAAGTTCCTTCTGAACAGATAATCCCAGCCGTTCGAAAGAATGAATCCCATCTAGATACCGTTGGCTGATCGAACGACTGATTACTTTTGTGTGAACGAATAACAGCAGCCGTTCGAACAGCTGAATACTATTTTCCCGAACGGGTGACATTAGCTGTTCGAACCACCGCAGTTCCTTTCAAACGGATAACATCGGCCGTTCAAAAAGCTGCACTTTTTTTCCAACGGATAACCTCAGCCGTTCGAACGGATAACTATTTTTTCGAACGGATGACCATTTTTTTCAAACGGATGAAGACTTTGTTCGAACGGACGACCTCAGCCGTTCCAACGGATGACGATTTTTATCGAACGGATAACCTCAGCCGTTCGAACATATAAAGATTTTTTTCGAACGAAAAACCTCAGCCGCTCAAACGGATAAAGATTTCTTTCAAACGGATAGCAGCAGCCCCTCCAACGACTAGAATTTTTTTTGAACGGATGATCCAATCCGTTCGAACGGCATTCCATCAATCACGCACGGATGACAAACGGATGACAAACGGATGGGAAACGGCAAGCGAACGGTTTTTAAGCGTTCAAACGAATAGCCGTAGTACGCGTTTTCCCGTGAGAGGACACATTTTCTTAAGGTTGGCGTATTTTTCTGAGTGTGCCGCATTTTCTTATGTGTGCCGCATTTTTCCAAGGTGCCGCATTTTCTTAAGTGTGGCGCATTTTTCCAAGTGTGCCGCATTTCCTTAAATGTGGCGCATTTTTCCAAGTGTGCCCCATTTTCTTAAGTGTGTCGCATTTTTCCGAGTGTGCCACATTTTCTTATGTTTGGCGCATTTTTCCAAGTGTGCCGCATTTTCTTAAGTGTGGCGCATTTTCTTAAGTGTGACGCATTTTTCCAAGTGTGCCCCATTTTCTTAAGTTTGGCGCATTTTTCCGAGTGTGCCGCATTTTCTTATGTGTGACGCATTTTTCCAAGTGTGCCGCGTTTTCTTAAGTGTGGCGCATTTTTCCAAGTGTGCCGCATTTTCTTAAGTTTGGCATGGCGCATTTTTCCAAGTGTTCTGCATTTTTTCAAGTGTGGCGCATTTTTTTAAGTGTGGCGCATTTTCTTAAGTGTGGCGTATTTTTCCAAGTGTGCCGCATTTTCTTAAGTGTTGTGTATCTTTTAAAGTTTGCCTCATTTTCTTAAGTTTGGCGCATGTTTGGAAGTGTGCGGCATTTTCTTAAGTTTGGCGCATTTTTCCAAGTGTGCCGCATTTTCTTAATTTTATATTGCCCGAAAAAAAAAAGTACATGTACATGAAAATGTCAGACCAGAGCTGTCAAGCCCTATCATAAGCGCTGGACTCACTGTTAAACTCTTTGAAGTGAATCAATTATATTAGTGTAGGATGAATTATGACTTTGTGTCATTAGAGCATAAGGCTTTTTTCACTCATTTTGTATTTTAAATGTTTGTTTGGTTTCAGTTGTCTGCCTCACAAAATTATGACATGATAATTCAATTGTTTACTATTGAGGAAATTCAGTCTAATTCATTGTAGTGCTTTCTAAGCTTTATTGAAATTCATCTTTTACTATTTTAGTTTTTAAGGCTCATTCCAGTCTTTGTTGCAGTGCTAGTAGCCAAGGTATGGCAAACCATAATTATTCCTTTTTCATCTTTCTTTATCATTGATAATGCTAATGCTAAGCTGCATTGGAAATCTTTCTAAATTTACATCATGATTTTGTTATTCCATAGTTTTTATACATTTCATGAGTTTTTCTTTTTATAAATCATTTGACAGGTTTTCATAGCGTTAGGGTTTGTTGCAGTTCTCGAGTTTGTCTGGTTACATGCAGTCCCCCCCCCCCCCCCCTAGCAAATCTATAGGTTATTGTTTAATTTTCAATATACACTGATTAATAATTTGTGAAGTGGAAAATTAATTTCAAAGTAATGTTATTGTTTCCAGGCTTTATTGAACCGTTTTCTGACCTGCACTATGAAAGGGTATATTATTGTACATAACCAATAAATTTAATCTGGATTAAAATGTGTATGGATATTAAATGAACTTATGTCAAGAGAACAACCAAAATTTGCAAAATAACCAAAATTTGATGAGTCTTCTGTGACAGTCGTTTACCCGTGCTCTGCAGGTGAATCTCACGATCTGGATGGCCTCTTGTGTGTTCAACGGAGACCGTTTAAGTCCGGCCGGAACGAGACCGCGGTGGCTGAACCAGTGTTGTTGGCGTATTCGTCTGACAGTACTTACCAAACTGACATAGTTGTTCGCAATTAAGTCGTTCGCTCTGTCGTCCAAGTTAACGTAACATAGTAGATTGACTGAATACAAACGAGCCACGAGAAAAGGTGATGCCAACAATCACTTTGCTGTAAATCATCAACTGATGATATACAATATTGACTATCATTCTGCTCAATGCTTAACCTACAGTACAAAGTATTTTAAACAACTGACTCTGGAAAGCTGGTACACTAACATATAACAAACGTCTCTTAACAGATGTCAACGAGTACTGGCGCCTTACAAACGACTTATCCCACGACGTAAACGAAACCAACAAGCGGACTTTTAACAGACCGACCTAATTCGACTAACAATAGACGGACCTCAAACCGACCAATTTGACTAACAATAGACAGACTGAGACCGACCAATGATTGATGACAAAATTACACGAGTCTTTCAGCCAATACCATCGTGACTAAACTGACCAATCACTTTCAATGGACCAGACTTATAACATCATCGACTGACAAACACTACTAGATTCATATGAAGACATGATTGATCTTCGCAGTTATGCACAAAACTTTAGTAATTTTCAAATTAAAGCCTGAAAAAAATTTAGGCCCGACCGGGATTCGAACCCATGACCTCTGCGATACCGGTGCAGTGCTCTACCGACTGAGCTATCAAGCCTTTTGAGAGCTGGGCACTTTGCGAGTTCGTAATATATCCGTAATATACTACTAGATTCACTTGACTCTGAAGATGACTTCCGCTCAGGTTGTCGAAACGTCAGTCTCTAGCCTCTGCCAGGCGCTCAGTTAGTTGGGGCGCAGCGCGAAAAACAGTGCGCAAAAAAAATAAAAATAGCGCGGCCATAGGAAGCGAAAGAACGCCAATGGGCAAACTTAACAAATGTCGTTCCGCCTACTTATAGACCGCCTACAGGGACCCATAACATGACCGCTGGCTTGTGGTTTTCAGTAGTCAACATGTTTACGGAATATTTCAAACTTTGTCCCTCGAAAGCACATTAAATTCCAATAAAATGTCTAAGATCCTAAACCTAAAATTTGGAAGAGGCTAGTCAGTCACCAACAACAGTTTTTTTTTCAGAACTACCCTCACCCAGATGATAACACAAACGATCTACTGATACTCCTGGGTTCAAACCATTTACTACTTATTAAATTGGGCCCAGAAGAGTTTTTTCGCAATATCACACAAACCTCTCACCACAGTACGCCTCTGTTTTCTCAAAAACAAAACCAAGGGGCCGTCCAAGTGGTTAATTACTTTTCGCTTTCTCTGTTTGAAGTTGTTAGTAGTTATTGAATTTTAATTACACTGATGTTTTGGCGCAGCGCGAAATATAAGCTATATTTTTAGCGCTTTCGGTCTCCTTTCGGACATCTTCATAACTATACGGACACCTTTCTTTTACAGACAATTCACTTTGTCCCCAAAAAATCAAAATTACCACGGTCTCTAAACGCAGTCACTCAGCTTGTCTCCCTCCCTCCGGAAAATAATGGCCTCAAAGCGAACATTTTATTTTCCTACTGCACCAGCGGGACCCCAAAGTGCGTTCTTTCTAAGCGACTGCCAGGTTGTTATGTAAAGTAAAGAATGCTGCAGACTTTGAAATAAAGAATGTTATTTCCCCTCCTTGACTGCAACCTGTTCAGAAGACTCTCATTAGCTGCCTTCACCCAAGCCGCAAGACGCAAAAAGCGGACTCTTTGGACAAGAACGGTAAGTTGTACAACACCCATGTAAATATCTTCCTTAAAAAGGTGCAGCAATGAGTGTCCAATTAGATTGCAAATTGTCTTTTCGATAGTCTTTTACTTACAAGTGATGATCCTATCTTATTAGCGAACGCCGAGCGAGCTCAAACGTAAGTTCTGAAACCCTTATTATACAACTCTAAAAGATTCAACCAGTTCAATCTCGTAATCACAATAACTGGCCGTTTCTGTCTAGCGTTCCGTATTAGTTTGAGGTGCACAAAATAATTTTCCTTACGTAATTAAGAAGATCACGATCGGTCAGAACCACTCATTTAATCATACCTAAACAGCATTATTCTCTTCTAATTACCTCCAATATTTTGTAAAATTTTCCAGAAAGTCCCGAAAATACCCAAATCCGTCCTCGCAGGAAAAAATGTCAGTGTCACTGTATCCCTTTCTAAATAGAATATCAATTATTAATCGTTCTCTTTGTTAAAAATTGTACTTTAATCTGTGTTTTGAGTGCGATAATTCGGGTCGGCTGTTCGAGCTGAGCGGCCAATTTCCTTCTTTTTTTTTTTTAACTTGAGGGTATTGAGAAAAGCAGTAATAAAAACACCGATAATAGGATCGTGGAGAGGTGCGACATGTACTGACAATTAATGAATGAGTGAGGTTTGTCAAGCAAATTGTTTTACTAGGTATCACTGCAGTTAAATACCAGATCAAACACAGCAGAATAAAATAGATCTGTGGAGCATTTAAGTTTACAGTAGTGAGTTGATTGTAGCGATATGACTTCGCGACTCGGTAAAGCCTGGTTCACATGCACTTGTGAGATAAGCATAACACAAGTGAAATAAGCACAAGCATAAGCACAAGAAAAAGAAACATGTTCCTTTTTTTCTCATGCTTGCGCTTATGCTTATTTCACTTGTGTTATGCTTATCTCACAAGTGTGAACCAGGCTTAAATACGCCGAGATGGAAGATACATTGATAGTGACCTCAAAAGCAACACTAAGGAAATCACCGCAAGTCGATTTGAAAATAGCTTGCTATGCAGCTCAATACGGAAGAGCCTCATCTAACAGTGGCGAGTGCTGCTTTGTTGAAATATCCCCTCTCTTGCATTCCTGCACTCGGGAAGAATTTTCGCAAACATATTTGTTTAATTCGTCCCCCCCCATTTCGTTTCTGTCTGTGAAGAATTCGGTTTCATGTGAACAAGTCTACAAACGAAATTGCGTACACTTAAACACATAGTAATTGCATACATCACATATTAGCGGTAATCGTTATCGAAACCATAATATTATTTTGATTCTGTTACTTCTACTTCTTTAACGTTAGAAATGTCGATGTTTAACTTTGCCGCCTTCGTTTTTCTTGTGCTTATGGCCTCATATCTGCGGAAACTCTAGTTTCTGTCAGCCATTTTTGTTTCTGTTTTTTTGTTCTCGTATAATTTACTTGGTAGGAAGGGGGATAATTTTGATTTGTCCGAGATAGCGAACCAATCAGATTGCTTTAAAAGACGCCAAGATCACTAAGCTTATAATTCTGTTAGCTAAAAGGCGATATAGATCTATTACGATCATGCTGTGACTCAAATTGCCGAAAATTCGTAGTACGAAAATCCAGAAAGTTCTCGAGCTTCAAATCCAATCGACACTTTGGCATTGTTTTTGAAGATAGTTAAAAAATATCCCAATTCTAATAGTTTTATTGTTAATGATCTGGTTTCCCCGTGAAGTAAAAAAAAAAAAAAAAAAAATGTCAACGTTTTCAGTGTCTACAATTTTATCATATTCGTAGCAAAGGGAAAGTAGCGCGAAAAAATACATTTGTACTTGCTACGGTGTAATACAACAAACATAAGACTGAAGAAATGCGAGACCAGTAGTTCAAGAAACGAAGAAAATGCAACGCTAATTCCAAAGTGTGCAATTTAATAACTCATGGAAGAATCGAAATATATTGCAATATTCGCTAAGCATCACACTGGACAATACAGGGGACGTCAAAGCGGTTAGTTAAATGTTTTTTCTTTCTTAGTGGGAGAGTTTATGTATTGTTATTCCTTTTAATTTTATCAGTGATTTAAATACGCTTCTCTAAAGCAACCATTGCTATTGTTATTGTTATTATTATATATATCATTTTAACACAGCATGACATGCAATATCCCCAAAATTATTTTTCTATTTTTGTGACTTTTATTTCTTACCAAATGTTCATCTCGGTAAACTACAGGCTGTAAACAGAAAGTTAGAAGTTAATCACTCTTGATAAAATGGTCCCAGAGCGCCTCAACCTAATTCCAAAAAAAAACAACAACAACAACAACAAAAAAAAAGAAAGAAAGAAAGAAAGAAAGAAAGAAAGAAAGAAAGAAAGAAAGAAAGAAAGAAAGAAAGAAAATGCGTATCTCATTTTTATATTTTCATACAAAAAAGCTCGGAGTTTGGGAAATCAATAATGCCGAGATTGTAGAATGCCTTTTTAGTATATGTAATATTTCAGTTTTGAATAGTACAATATAAATATGAAGCAATATTGATACAACACTACAACACCCTACGGTTCTTAATGATTTTCCTATTTCTAATACTTTGATTTGTATTTTGAACTTCTATTAGCAAAGGCAAATTAGATTTTGGTCACTCTTGATTGGCCTCACAGCACCCAAATCGCTTTCGAAAAAAAGTCTTCATCCCTTTAGGGCACATACTTGGGGAGATGCGTTGGCTTTAACCCAAGCTGTTTCTCATGCTGTTTGATTAATATCTGAAATAAAGAATGCTGCACGTTGAATATGTACTACGCCTCCTTGACTAGTACTTATAAAGACGCTTTCCTGTTTTACTTTATCCACGCTTCACACGTTCCAAGCCAACTCTTCAGACGAAAACCGGTAAGCTACAATTGAAAGCCTTGCAATGTTCTCTTAAGAAGGTGTGGCAACGCTTTGATATTCTCGTAAGAAGGTGTGGCAACGTAGTTTCAGCTAGATATTGTAAATAGTTTCAGCTAAGTAGTTTTTCAGCTAAATATTGTTCTCTTAAGAAGGTGTGTCAACGTAGTTTCAGCTAAATATTGTAACTCTATAATTGTCGCAATAATAAGAGTGCGCATATCACAATTAAGATGACTTTTGCGATGGCCCTGCACCTGCAAGCCGTCAGAATATTACATAAGTGAACGCCGAGCGAGCAGTAACCGATGTCTTGACACATTTCTTCTCAAATTTGGGTTCTGGGGATTTATTAGTAAACTAAGATTTTTAATATACATTGCTTCATTCTACAATTGCAAGGTGCAAGCTACAATTCGACAGATTCAAATTAATTTCACAGTTTTATCGTTCGTTTGAAGTTGGTTAATTTCCATCTGGTCTATAAGTAGTGCATCATTTTAACCGAACACATTACATAGATCTCGATTTTCTTGACGGGAGGCTTTCCGAGTACGGGCCTGAAACTACAATCATGGACAAAAGTGTTGGGACAAATTTGCACTTTTGGCACTTTTGCGCACACGCCAGAAGCGAATACAACTTCACATGCCTAACTTCGCCTCCCACCCCCATACAATGTTGAAAACTAGTACCTGCAATTTCACCTGATTTTCAACACTGTGTTGGGTGGGGAGGGGGGTCAGCAACGCGTTTTTAAAGGATATAACAGCTTTTTTTTCAAACTTCAGTTCTAAAACACAGATAATTTGTTACATTACATAAGTGTCCCAAAGACTTTTGTCCACGATTGTAGGCATGAAAAATATCCAATAAGGACTTATTAGGACTTTGTAAGAAACCTTTTCGAAAAATGAGACACCAGATTCAATTTTATGCTGTTAAACATGACCTGTATTTTGCCAACATTTTCTGCTTTTAGTTCAAAGGAGGTTTTCAAATTATCCGCAAAATCACTATATCAACGGGATTTAAAATTCTTAACTTAAAAAAAAATACACAAGACTAGTTATTATAACTACTTGTTAAAACTCGACTTCAATTAAACTTATTCTCATACGTATTTGGACGGTGCTTTATTCTCGCACCTTAATTAATTTTAACCCACGAATAAAAGGCCGCCTGACCGCATGCAGAATAATCTGAAATCGGGCACATGATCGGGCAAAAAACAAAACAAAACAAAACAAAACGCACTTTGAGCGCATTTTCAAATTTTCGCAAATTTCTTGGCATAAAAACAAAAACAAAAATTATTGGAATTTTTAAATATTATTCAATCACCTGAGGGTGTCATCTGGCAAAATATGGCAGAATCTTTCGTTGACGAGTTCTTCATCTTATCAGGCAGCCATTCTAAATTTTCGGCACCTTGTCGCGCCCACAGCCGTTTATCAGCAGCGTTTTTGATGAAAGTTACAGTTTTCTTAAAAGGCCCCATCCACACAACGCCGAAAGAAGCTTTATTTTTAACGGTTAAGCATACCGTTTACAGTAATCCGTTACGAAACAGATCTTTTCGAAAACGCTCTTCAAGCCGGAGGAATTTTAAGACACCGGCCTGCTGTTTTAGTGTGGACTGAAAACATTGTAAAAAGGAGCTTTTCGACAACAATGACTTCACGATAATCATGTTTTCCTCAAACACAACTTGTCCAAAATGACCGGTGATTGTTGCGCTTTTACTGTTTTCCTTCGTCGTTTGGACAGCGAATATTTGATGCGTTTTCAGAATGGAAACTCTCCGTTGGTCTCTTTGAATTTCTCCAGCGCAACGCGGACCTCCCAGATGTTAAAATGTCGGACATGAGTGAAAACGAAAAAAAAAAAAAAAAAAAGATAAAAAGAAAAAGGAACGAATTTCCCAGATTACTACAACTTGCCACATGCATGGTAAGACTACATTAGGTTTATCTGGAGAAATATGAGCGGAAGCTTGCTGTCTCTGGTGAAACTGGTGAAATTTACATTTTCTGTGAGAAGAAGAACTGTGGTGAATGGAATACAATTAAAACGAAATAATAGTATCTACATAAAGCTCTTTAAGCTTGAGCGATGTTGTACAGATTATAAACAATTATTTTGTGATATCCAGAGTAACGATGTCGAGGTAGGGGTTTTCAGCCGAAGCCGAAGGCTGAGGCTGTAAACCCTCACCGAGACCTTGATTACTCTAGATATCACTAAAACCAAATCTAATAATTGTTTTATTATACACTGAACGAAAAAAAAATTAATGGAAGTCATGTTTTTGCTTCTTCATTGACGGTAAGCAACATAAAGCGCGCGAACTTGACATGATTACCCTTAGAAATCATGCACCGTGGACATACATGACATGTTGCCCGTGACCTTGAGTGTCCTTGACATGATTATTGTATGATCTGCAGCTAGATGACGTCACAGTCGCTGATTTCGAGAATTCACTGTACACTTTCGGCCAATCAGAAAAGAGATAGTAAGTTCAATGTATAAAATATAATAGTTTTTGACTGTGCATTACGGCGTTAATACAGACCCATAGTATGGACCTGCTGTGCTTTGATCTCACCTAAAGACTAGTGAAAAGGAAAAAATTAATTCGCAATGTTGTTATGTTTTTGAATCATAACCACTAGTTTCTTTATTGCTAAAATGTGCATTGCAGATATTTACAAGCAAGTATGGATGCTCGAATTGTCGCCGTCTTTCTTTTCCTTTGTTTGTCAACTGGTTACAGCCTGAAAAATGATGATGTCGATAATGACATTTTGGATATGCAGCAAGAAACGGACAATTTGAAGGAGGTGCCTCAAATGGTAAGCTGTCGATGCCACTGATGCTGTTGTTTTGAGACACTGCCAGGATTTAATTTAAGCTAACTTCTTAAAATCGTTCTATAAATTGTCTATTTTGTTTTTTAACTTTCAGCTTCTCTAATCCCCTTTGTTTTATTTATTTCATTATTATCACTTTTGTTTGGTTTACCATTTATGCAGAGGGAGGATCAGTTGGAGAATCGGTAAGCAATCTGGTCAAGAAAGCGATAAAAAATACACTCTACTACTGAAAAGGATTGTTTCAAAGAAAGTAGCAACTTGTGTTGATTGAAGTAAATTTGTTAAAAAAGTGAAGATGAACCGAGTCTGCCCTCGGGTAGAACTAGTCAGGGTTCCGAAGCATGATATAAGTATTGTTAATTCTACTGGGTGATGTGCTACTACTATCAGCTCAATCAAGCTGCATTTAACTTATTTTCGCCAGGCCGGAGGAGGAGAGATGCTATAAAAATGAGAGAGAGGCTATGAAAATAAAGCTTTTTGACCTTGCGGCAAAAAGCCCAACCTAAAAAGGCTCAAACTGGGGCTTTTCCATCCAGAATCCAACGCACTCACCAATAGGCAATTGTGTCCAAAGCGTTCTGCTTTAAGCTAGCGGGTCTGCTAATTTATAACTCCGTGATGAAACTTAACTGAACGTAAGGAACAAATTCATTTAATAGTAACTGGCGCTAAATCAATGGACAATCCGACGACACTGGTCTGAAAATACGAATTTTCTTTTATTAATTCTAAAAGACTCTTTTGGTGAAGTATTTTCAGAAATATACTTTAAAAGTTCCAGCGAGTTTACATTTCTGCGAAGTATAGGAAAGTTCGAAATACCGCTCAATCAACCAAGATGACCGATGGAATTCATGCAAATTGTACATTTTCGACAGGCCAGTACAGAAAGAAGGAAACTTGCCTTGATTTCGCATTCACATAATTTGTAATTTACGCTTTGGTCATTCCTCTGAGCAAGGAATCATCTTGAAGTAAATAGGTCTTGTTTTCTTCTTGGCCGTTTGAAAAAGACACTTATCACAATTTAATTTCCATGTCAAATTTCAACCGATTTTTATAGAGGGTCATAATTGTTCTAGCATACAAATATTTCGACAAATGATAAGAGGTTCTGAAGAAAGAGCTATGTCGTCGGATTCTCCATATTTAGTGGCATTGGCTCTTAGCTTCCTTGAACCACTTTGCTTTTATATCTTTTTAACTGCTCAGGGACCCGAACTTGACTTCAAGCGTGACGTCAACGTTTTCCACCTCCTGGACCATGTTCTCCAGGTATGAATCGAAAAACTAACTTGCATTTTGCCCTTAATTTTTAATTCATATCAAGCTAAGCCACTCTGACCAGTTTTACTGTTTTGAACTGTTTTTTTTTTTTGTTTTACTTTCAAAAATGCATCAACAAAGGAAAGGAGTTGAATTAAAAAGCTGGCGCTATAAAATTGGGATACTAGAAATTGAACAAAATTTTCTTCAATTTTGTGGGATGAAAATAAAACAAACGTCGGTAAGGAAAGTGAAAACTAAAAACTTTTATCTAAAGTTAGAATCACGCCAACAGCGACAACGTGGACTGTCTCGAGCACGTTTTTTTTATTTTTTATTTTTTATTTATCACATCTTAGCAGCATGTTGTAATTTCTGTCTTTTCTCCTCAGCTCATCAACCGCTGTCTAGTAACTCTAGACAAGACGACGATGTGTCAGCTGGAAAAAGATCGTTGTGCGTTTATTTATCAACAACGACCAATGGTGAAGGGTTTCTGTTCAAACGAGGTTGAAATGTTCTGAGATTGTTTCGCAAGGGTAATTGTGGGACAGTTTATACATGTAAAACTGTTAATCAGCATTAGAATAAAGTGGAATAAGGGATGCCTGCTCTGTTGGCTTATTGTGTATTAAAACCATTTTTTCGTCCCAAGAACGGTTCATCCGAAAGTCTCTCGGAGGAAAGAATTAGTCCTTCTCTCCATTACTAGTCCAAATCTTTATCATTACCTGGTGCCTGTGGAGAAAAGGTCAAACGGAGGATTTTTGAGTCTTACAATTCCTCTTTCGCAAATAAAGATCGAGTAAAACGGTTTCGATCAACTGATGCGAACAATTTTGATAACGCCCTTGTTTGAAACCAGTTGTCCTTATCGAGGTGTGAATTTTGATCAGTCTTTACTGATGGCGAAGAGTAAATGCCTGTTTAATACTTTTCGTAACTGTTTATTCATCCGTGCTGAGATTTTAATATATCAACTGTTTCCAATCCGAAATTGCCATAGCAACGGCATATTGACATATAGGTCAAACCAGATTTGTTTTTTACTTTTATTGGACAGAATTCTTCTTCTGACATAAGGGATTTATCAGGGGGTAATAGAAGTCGCTCAATTAATAGTAGATAAAAATTGGATTCATAATTGTTTTCTGTACCACGCAAGTGACAAAACGACCATTACAGTTTTCTCATTTTACAACGAGGTTAAACTTGTCATCTTTTATTTTTGTTAACACCTGTTTTCTTTTTCATAATGGCCGTTGTGAGCTAACAAATGCAAAACATTTTTTTTGTTTCCTATCTGGACTGATTTCCTATCTAATGAAAATAATGCCAAAATTCTTGAAATCATTTCACTTACTGATGATTCCACAATATAGCGGCAACACGTGACCTTCCGCGATGCACCGACGTTACAAACTCGCAAACGGGCAGCTCATGATAATCTGCTTTGAGTAGAAGCGTATCTTGTTTTTGTCACTTGCAGACGCGCGTTAAGCGATGGGTACTATTTTTGAATAATGCAGGATGTATTTCAAAAAATAGAAGCCGAAATACTTGATTATGACATAATAGTGGACAGGAGAGGATCAAGGTACCTTGATCTCCTCTTGTAGTGGAAAGATAAATCCCTTTATTGCATCCATTTTGAAATCGCTGGTGACTCTTGCAATCTGATTGGCTCTCAGCAGTGCAATTTATTCTCGAATCGCACTATTTTTAATTTTGTGTTCTAAATCGCATCTTTTTCCCAGCTAATGAGAATGGAACACCAAAAACCCAACCAATCATATTTCAAGGCTTGAAATCAAATTAAAGGAAAGCCAGAGCAATTTATTCACGAATCACACTATTATGTGCCCTAAATTGCATCTCTTTCTGTTTTGCATACAAAATGAGATGTACAGTGTAAATGTGTTTCTGGTTCTGCTTTCAACAAACCAGCTACTGGATCAATCGATCAAATATTGGTACTGACCAAGGTAATTGAAATGGATAATAAAGTAGCAATTGAACTTCATGTCGTGCAATTTTGGTCTGAAACCATATTTGCAGTATTTGTACATGCAATTTCGATTTTGAAATCACGTGTGTTATTTCAGACTAATTTGCACTCCACTCAGTTTAATTACCATTATTAATTGATAGTTAAACACGTCCTATGATAAAGCGCGCGCACTGGTCCTACCTAATTCTTACAGAGCCACCATGGTAAAATCCTTGTATAAGAATAACTGAGATACTACGCGCGCTCTGATTGGTCAAAACCTGTCGTTTGTTGTACGCCGTAAACACATGGTTCCCAATACGCAGCAATTCAGTCGCCAGAGGTAAAGAACTCAGAACAGTAGCGAGAACAAAAAAAAAAGGGTTTCGGCTTTCACTGGGTGACAGGAATAACCGATGCAACAGAAACATAAACATAGAAGTCTTTATGGAAAAACGGGGCCAGAATCTGGTTGCAATAAAATGCCTGTTCTTTATTCCATGGCAAAAACTTTACGCCGATTTCGTTTACCGGTTTGACTTCAAAAGAACGATTTAAGCACTGGCAGTGTTTTTCACGGACACAGTTATGACTTTATTTTGGCTAGACTGATCAACTTGGGTTGTTAAAAAAAGCAGGGAAAAGATTTCTTTCGAGTGAACATTAATTTTATCAATAGTTGTTTAAACCCAGTGCATGCATGCATGACTCGATAAGCTTAAATGAGTTGGGTTTCCAAAAACTTCCAAGCAATAGTTTCCAGATTGCAGAATACAGGGAAATATGGACTTCGTAGCCTTCAACATAAGTGAACAAATTCTGAATAAATTTCAGGAGCAGCGTTTCTAAAACTAACCATCCTCTTGGGAATTTGTTGAGAATATGCAACTTGATCACAAACTAGAATGACTTTTCTTTTCTTAGAAAAACGCTCTCCATAGCAGTAGAACACTTTTTCTATGTTTACCGGCGCCGTAAACGTACTGGGGGTATTTTGAGAGAACACTCGAACATCTTGTTAATCACTTCACCCAAAGGCTCTGGATTTTCAAGCTTTTAAAGTCTCGTTTTCTCCCAACTTCCCAAGTGGGTTTATTGTGCTGGTAAACCAATAGAAAGAGTGGTCTATTGCTTAAAAATTTAATATACGCAAGACCGTCCGTAAATATCCTGACATGTGTATTTTCATTTTATATATTAGTTGCGACGTTTCCGTCGAGTTTAGCGTCAAGTTCCCTTTGTTAAAGTTTCGGCAATGTAAACAACGTTTCAAACAATCCAAACAATACTCCAGGCTTCAAAATTCTATCAAACTATGATGTTTACTAAATTTTGAGTCGGTCTACGTCTTAACTGAATGTTTTGAATTCATTTGCGTACACTTTCATCAATCCGAAAACGCGAATTTTCCATTGACAGTTTTAAAAAAGAAGATGAGGTGTTCTCGCTCCACTGCTATCGCGGTGGCGTGGTTTTAACCAGCCAACAGGTCCTTTGTTTTTCTTCCCCGTGCATTGTGAGATATTTGTAGTCAATGACAAATATAATATGTTTTACGTGACCCCTTGAAAGTTGTCCCTACGTTATGAAGTATTGCAAATGTCTGTGCGCATTCCACATACTTTGAGCAGTACTTATATCGAGTTATGGATAGTTTGGAGAGCACTCAAGAAGCTATAGTTGCTTCCGGCTGAGCCTCGAGCAACTTTTACACTTCTCTCCTTCCCGCGTGCATCCATAACTCGATATACGCCGCTAGGCTTGAAGCAATTCGTTAATTTATACGCGCGGACATTTTGCTCAGTGCTCGCTTTTTCAAATACTATGTAAACCGCGAAATATCCCCGCGAATTATACTTGGTTGTCTGCCGTTGTTTAAATCCCATTTAAATGTCAATAGACCTTTTTTGCTTTGGCGGTTTGTTTTCCCATTACGGACCACATGATATTCTCTAGAGTATTGTTCTTTTATCCATCTAAAAATTAATTATTCATATGCACACGACTATTTCAAAATTTGAAAGGAAGAATTCTCAAGAGTATCACTACATGGTCCGATTCCTGCGCGCGCTCGCGCGCGTTGCTAGGAGGTGAAATTTCACCTCCGGTTACTTACGTCAGCCTGAGCGCGGATTCCGAAAATAAAAACAACACAATAACTTGCCAATTCGCTCACATTTAAGATGTTTTTCTTTGTGTTTCACAAAATGCAAAGTAAAAAAAAGTACAAGCAAAGACAAAATAAGAGAAAGACAGAAAAACAAGAGCAATAGAAAGAGAAAAACTAACTCCATGTGGCTTTGTTTGATCTTACCGAAGTGCGCTGATAGTGTAAATTGCGCACGCGCTGATAGGGTAACTTCCAATATATATCGGGCGCACTTCCGGTTTCTTTAAATGCTAAAGGAAACGCGGTTTTACATTAAATCCAGCCTTTTTCGACCGATTCAATAAAAGCCAACTTTGGGAACATAGCTATGCATTCCTTTTTCGAAGTCATGCTGAAAATTACGAATTTTCAATATTTTGAAATTCTCTAAAAATCTGACCTTTTAGAAATGAAACAAAGTCTATGTATAGCGTAATGAGGATTTAAATTAAAATATTAAATCAATGAAAAAAATTCCAATAAATAAATTTGCCTGGGAGCCTTTGCATTTTTTCGTTATTAGTCACATGACCGTGGGCGTGGCCTGACGACGTCATCACTAGTGTTACTGATTATGAAAAAGTTAAAACACATGAAATAGCTCTGAACTAATTAAAAATGATGAGGTTATATAAGATTAGATTTTCCTAAGCAACGGCTCGAAAAGATCAGTTAATGGGCCCTTAAAGATGATATTTGTAGAGTGAACTCGAATATGCAAATTGTTAAATTCATGTTGCATATTTGCTACTCAGCATCGATCGTTAACAGCCTTAAGTAAACCGGATTTGGACCAGTTTGTTGGCTTTTCTCTAAGGTGATAAGATACACAGTCGTGCTGGTCAAATGGAGATTGCGTATAGTCCAAGGCAGCAGGAAATCCCTGAGCGATTTAAGATCCGCCAGTTTGCTGTATTCGGCGACTAACTAAATAAATGAATCTAGACATATATTTGGCTAAAAATGTTTCGTGACCACTGGTTGACGACAAAGTGCATCAGGGAAGAATGCAAATAAAACTGAGATCTTTAATTTAGGAAAAATTAGTTTTTAAACTCGGAAAGGTGCTCGTCTTTCCATCAAGTAGAATTCCTTTTCAAACTTCTAAAGCATATGAAATATAAAAGCCAATCAAAATGGTTAAGTTCCAAGGTAAAATTTAGCAAAATCACACCTACCCCACTGCATGCAGGAGGTTCTTGCTTTCTCATAATTATTGTATGATGATACATTTTGAGCTTTATTTAAGAAATAGAAAACATGTTCCGTATTTTTATCGAGTTTTAGTATAAATCTTCTAGTGTTCTATCGCGAATGCCGTTCTCTGATTGGGGATGCTACTCATTATCTATTCTGTTGTTGATAGTGAGTAGCCCAGTAGTGTGCGCTTGATAAGAAACGAGCGGGCGCTCTTTTTTTTTTTTAACATTCTATAATTCCTTACATAATTGTATTAATTTACAGGGCAAATTAAATAGAATAAAGAAGATACAAGCGGCCGCTTTTTTGCGTTTCCAAATTGTCTGTCAAGAGGATTTAGATGAGGTTTTGAACGACATGTAGATTTATACTAAAACACTTAGATTAGTCGCTCTCTCGGGCTGCGCCCTCTTCGACTACCGCGCGATAGGAACCGAAAACTCCTACTTTAATTGCTGCACAGAAAAACAAGTGGAGTGATGGGAGAATGAGAAATGTTGTGGGAACACGAGCAGAAAGATGACCGTTTCCACGACGTTTTCGAGTTCTCCCATACGTTCACGAATGTTTCTACAACATGAAAGAAACACTGGAAATATGTTTTCTGTTTCTTTTGGAAAACGCCGCCACAAAAAAAAATATATATATTATCAAAACGAAAATTCTCTTTCGCCATCGTTAGGCTAACTTCTCGTTCTAGTTCGGTGTCTATCAAGGTAGAAATATAGCTTTTAGGGTGTTTCATATATCTTAACACATGAATCCCTATATGTTTTAATTACTTAGAGACAAAAGGGACGAAAGAAATACAATTATAATCGGCTCATAAGGAGGATCGCTCGCTAACACTCATAAGAATCTTTGCTCTATTGGGAAGGAAATGTTACGTCAATAAATAGGACCCTTCTTCGAGGTTTAATGCAATTGATAACACAGCTCTTTAATTTCTAAGTCTGGTATTTTAGATCGCGATTGTCAGCTTTAAAATAATAATGGCTGCAAAGGGATTCGTCTTTTTTTAACATGCTGATCATTTCACTCCAGAAATTTGACACTTAGTAACTGCCTGTGTGTTACGTGCAGAAATAACCATACCTGTAACACTGAATATGCATGTCCCCGCCTCGACTTAGAACACTTCGGAAACCTTAACTAAAAACCACACCTCCGGCATCAAAAGAACTCCTACGAGAAAGAACGGTAAGTTACAGTGTCAATTTTGGTAATTATGTCTTTTCAGAAAAGCGGTTGAACATGGGGTGTTATATTACAAATGGCAACAGCTTGACCATTGAAATGCCATGAGGGGTTGCATTTTGTTTAGCATTTGACAGATATACGATAGGAGCTTAAAGGAGCCCAGTCACGGTATTTTGAGTTATTATGGCCACATACAAAATTACCTTTAAATGGTAGGAAACCTGAAAATAACAGTTTAATAAGATAGAAAAACACCAAAGAGATAATGATAAACCATAATGGAACAAGGATGGCTAAGGATGGAGAAGATTGACACGGATTACAAACGACGAATTTGAAAAATCGAGGCTAAATTTTTCAATATGCGCAAACCGCAGACCGATAAAAACAATTACCGACCAGTCAGCGTTATCTCTGCAATCTCTAAACTATTTGAGAAAGTGCTGTTCGACCAGATGTACGCCTCCTTTGCACCAATTTTCTCGCCCAACATGTCGGGTTTTCTTAAGGGACACTCCTGCGCTACAGCGTTGATCAAATTAACAGATGATTGGAGACGCGCACTTGATGAAAAAAAAGAAGTGGGTGTAGTTGCTATCGATCTCTCCAAGGCCTTCGACTACATTTGCCACAATCTGCTGCTAGCAAAGTTAAAAGCGTATGGCTTGCAAGAACCAGCCCTACAACTTTTAAGATCATTTTTGCATGACCGTAAACAAAGGGTAATATGCAATAATACGTGTTCTAGCTGGTCACTTTTACAGTGCGGCGTCCCGCAGGGAAGTCTCCTTAGCCCCTTACTGTTTAACATCTTTATGAACGACATGAACGAATCTGTTTCCGTCTCTTCCCTCCGCCTCTACGCGGACGATACAACCGAATATATGGCGGACGAAAGTCCTCTTGTGCGTAAACACGTCTTAAATCAAGACATGGAAAAACTATCTATCTGGCTTAACTACAACTATCTTCAAGCCAACGGGGACAAGACACAAGCAATGATTCTTGGGAATTCAACATACAATTACGATTTGGAGTTTGATGGCACCTTAATCGATATCAAAGAACATTTAAAGATCCTTGGAGTATGTCTGGACAATAAGTTATCTTTCAAAGAACATATAAATGTAATGCTGAAAAGAGTATACGCTAAGATTGCCGCACTTCGTCGCCTCAAGCGCTTAGTACCCATAGATACTTTATTACTTTTATACAGGAGCTTTATAATACCGCATTTTGAGTATTGTAATTCTTTACTGATTGGCATAGGTAAAACGCTCAACAAAAAAGTGGAAGACGCTAACTACTACGGTCTACGAACAGTAATGAACACGGGGAAAACTTCTAATTATGAGTCATTACTCAAACTGCTGGGCATGAGAACGCTAGAACATAGACGTATTGAACAATCTCTGATAATATTTTTTAAGTGTTTTAAAGAAAATGGCCCACGTTATATCACCAACTTATTCAAGCCCCGGGTCACGCCATACAATCTTAGAAGCAGCGGGCTAAACGTAGAACAACGCCCTTACAATAGTAGATTCTTCCACGGCTCGTATTCTTATATCATCTCTAGAATTTGGAATCAGTTACCGCCGGCAGCAAAAAATGCAGCAAACGTTCCAGCTTTTATCAATCATCTTAATACAATAAACTTTGGTGGCTGCCAATGCAGTTCTTGTCTTAAATGATTCCTTTACATGTTGTATTTTTATCGTTTTTTAATATTGTATTTTCAACGCATATTTTTTAAGATATTCATAGTATGATAATTTTGTATTTTTTAATATATAGTTTTTAAATCTTTTTTTTAACATGTATGTCAAACACTTTTATCATGAGCCCCTGGCTCGGGAGACTTGGGCAACCACTCCCCGCGTTCTTGACGTAAAATAAATTACCTTACCTTACCTTACCTTACCGTGACGTAGCTCCATTAAGTCCGTGTGACCATTGCGAAAGTTTGTTCGTGATTCTTTTTGCAGGTTCCGTCTTACAAACTTGTGCTGTTTTAACTGGTTCCAAATTCTGCTGATAGGTCGTTCTAATCTTTAGGGCAAATTTCAGAAATCAAAAGAGCCGCTGTGGCAAGCGCTTTGGTCAGCAAGACCAGGGTGAGCGAATGTCACTTTATTAGAAATTGTGCCCGAATATATCCAGTTTTTATCACAATCAAAATTACGCTTCTTTAATATTTAATGTCGAGATAGTTTTGACAAAGACAAACAATCTAAACGCTTTTAGAGTATCGCGAGGTTCGTAGGTGAGATATAAATTCATCTTTTTAATCTACCTTACCCTCGGCATCGCCGTCATAGTTACTTAAACTCCCAATTGTCTTGGTACAAATTTCGGGGGTAAATATTTTCATAGGTGAATATCTTCATAGGAGAATATCAAGGACTACAAATAACAGACTGAAGAAATTGGAAACACAAAGGCAATTGATCGTCGGTATTCATCTGTGTGGCCGAATAGTTTTAATAATAGGTCGATTGTTATTCAATTTATACATCGAGTGAACAAGAAAAATAAATAAAACAAATTGATTCGGTCATGGACTGAGTTATCGCCTAAAATGATTCTATCCTGTCTGAAGAAAAACAAATTTCGGTCACTCGATCTGACATAGTTTGTCATGGCTGACGAATCCCATTAGGACTACGTGGACGATCTTGCTCCTGTGGGAATGGTAGTCATTTTTGAACTTCCCCATGCGTTCAATACCTGGGACTTGGAGTGATGTCTCTGGAATAAATAAATATTGCATTCAGTGGCCATCCGCCTAGCTTGTTTACTTGACTAGATGGCGGAGTAGCTTAGTAACCAAGCTGAGAAATGTCATCGTCGTAAGCCGAGCCTATCGACCAACCAGAATTTCGAATTCTTTATTCATGTTTGGAAATTATACTAAGTTGCAATGTTTGTGCCGTATCAAAACAAATTCCCCTGCCGATGTGTCAGACAAGCACAGAAAATAAACACTAATTCAATTAGTTTGGGCCCAAATGGTTTTTTTCAGGCAATTTCACACCAACTGTACTCGACAATATGCCCCTGCTTTCTAAAATATACAAAACTAAGGGAGGTCGAAGTTGTCAGTTGATTTTCTCTTTCCAAGTCTGAAGTTGTTATTGATTATTGCTTTTTAATTAACCATGCGAATTCTCAGCCACGCGGGAAAACACGACCTTTACTGTTGACGCAGATTTGATTTAGCTCAGTCGAACCTAACCTTACGGACATATTCATAACTTAGGGACACTTCTCTGTTGCAGACAGTTCAAGCTGTCCCAGAAAAATTAGAATTCATGCAGGCACAGCTTTGTGCCCCTCTTATCCGTACAAAAACGGGCTACTGTTAGTATTAGAAATATATATAAAGAAAAAGAAAAAAGAAAAAGAGAAAAGAAAGAAATAATGGCCTCGAAGCACACACAGTTTCAGTATAAAAAGCTTTTGAGCTGCGCTGGCTGGACTCCAAACTACTTTCTTTCTAAGTAACTGTCTGGTTGTTATGTGAAATAAAGAATGCAACACGTATTGAATGTACAATGAATTATTTCCCCCAATAAGCTGCACGTCACCTGTACAGAAACCTCATTTTTGCCTGAGTCACAACCCAGCCGCAGTACGCACCAAGCCAACTATTTGGAGAAAGAACGGTAAGTTTTACATCACGCACGTAAATGATTTCTCAGTTACCTGCTCCAAGGAAAAGAGTGTGTAACAGACGAGTGTAAATCGCCTTTTCGATAGCCTATCGCATGCATATGATCAGGTTATCATATTTGCGAACTTGTAACGCCGAGTTCGTATTAATTTGGCATGGTGCACAAAAAAATTATTTTCCTTAAGCGAGAAGATCATGATCGGTCAGAACTATACTCATACTGGGCAAATGGTGGAGCAAATTTCTCTGCAATTTTCGCCAACACTCTTTTTTCCAATTTTCGCTAACTTTCCTTTTTAATTTCCAAATTTCCGTAAACACATAAAAACGTCCATGGAGGAAAGAATTATTAATATACCCTGTGAAATATCGCTGTATCCCAATAGTCGATGAGTTAGTCAGTGCAAATCGTACTTTGTTGCGTATTGTATTTAAGGTCGGCTGTTTGAGAGAATACCCATATTTGTTTCCCTTTTTTTTTTCTTTTTAACAAGTTGTGGGTATTGAGAATAGCAGCTGGAAAAAGGAAACAACAGTAATTTGATGGTGCAGAGGTGTTACGAACTGACAATGATATTAGCGAAAACTCTTTATATCGGCAAGAATGCAAGACGAAAAAAAAAATACAATAAAGCAACACTAACCATTATCACAGCCACAACTGACAGGAACTAGGGTAAATATTCCCACAGCAAAACATTTTAATATGGACTTTTGATTGTTTCTTGGCCGTGCTTTTGAGATCACTGTTTATTTATGATACTTAAACAATTATACTCTTCGATGTCTCTCCAAACTCGGTGGCATATTATTCGCCTCAATTTCAGACAGTAATTGCAAACAAAACTGAGATCTTTAATTTAAGAAAAATCAGTTTTTAAACTCGGAAAGCTGCTCGTCTTTCCATCAAGTAGAATTCCTTTTTAAACTTTTAAAGCATAGGAAATATAAAAGCCAATCAAAGTGGTTAAGTTCCAAGATAAAATTTAGCAAAATCACACCTAGCCCACTGCGTGCAGGAGGTTCTTGCTTTCTCATAATTATTGTATGATGATACATTTTGAGCTTTATTTAAGAAATAGAAAACAACTTCCGTATTTTTATCGAGTTTTAGTATAAATCTTCTAGTGTTCTATCACGAATGTCGTTCTCTGATTGGGGATGCTACTCATTATCGATTCTGTTGTTGATAGTGAGTAGGGAGGTCGAAGTTGTTAGTTGATTTTCTCTTTCCAAGTCTGAAGTTGCTATTGATTATTGCTTTTTAATTAACCATGCGAATTCTCAGCCACGCGGGAAAACACGACCTTTACTGTTTACGTGGATTTGATTCAGCTCAGTCGAACCTAACCTTACGGACATATTCATAACTTAGGGGCATTTCTCTGTTGCAGACAGTTCAAGCTGTCCCAGAAAAATTAGAATTCATGCAGGCACAGCTTTGTGCCCCTCTTATCCGTACAAAAACGGGCTACTGTTAGTATTAGAAATATATATATATAAAAAAAAAGGAAAAAAGAAAAAGAGAAAAGAAAGAAATAATGGCCTCGAAGCACACACAGTTTCAGTATAAAAAGCTTTTAAGCTGCGCTGGCTGGACTCCAAACTACATTCTTTCTAAGCAACTGTCTGGTTGTTATGTGAACGAAAGAATGCAGCATGCATTGAGTATACAATGAATTATTTCTCCCCATAAGCTGCACGTCACCTGTACAGAAACCTCATTTATTACCTGAGTCACACCCCAGCCGCAGTACGCACCAAGCCAGCTATTTGGAGAAAGAACGGTCAGTCTTACATCACGCACGTAAATGATTTCTCAGTTACCTGCTACAAGGAAAAGGGTGATCATCGCAGGATGATCATCGCAGGCTTGCTTAAATTGGAAACTTTACTGCGATGATCATCCTTCACTTTCATCTACAACCGCAGTTTATATATGAATTATTTCATATAAACTTCACACCATTTCACTCCTCAAGGGAAGATATGAACTCAATAATTGACCTCGCTCCCAATGTGTGGCTTCATAGCTCAGTTGGTAGAGCATCGCACCGGTATCGCGGAGATCACGGGTTCGAATCCCGTTGAAGCCCTGATTTTTTTCAGGCTTCTTCTTTCCGATTGCTTAAATTGGAAAATTAGCTGCGACGATCATCCTTCACTTTCATCTACAACCGCAGTTCATATATGAATTATTTCATATAAACTTCACATTAGGCAATTTCTGTCTCGAGTTTGTATTAGTTTGGCATGGTGCACAAAAAATTATTTTCCTTATGTGAGAAGATCATGATCGGTCAAAACTATACTCATTAAATCATAGGCTGGAGCAAATTTCTCTGCAATTTTCGCCAACACTCTTTTTTTCAAATTTTCGTAAACTTTCCGTTTTAATTTCCAAATTTCCCTAAACACATAAAAACGTCCATGGAGGAAAGAATCATTAATATATCCTGCAAAATATCGCTGTATCCCAATAGTCGATAAGTTATTCAGTACAAATCGTATTTTAAGAGCAAATTTCCACAAAAATCAAACAAAATCAAATTTCTCCGGCAAGGCTAGAAAATTCAAATTCACTCGTCTTTTGCATATAGCTAGCCCCTAGCAAGAGCGCAAACAGGCTGTAGTTTTTTTCCTTGAAATAGCTTTGCCTTTCTGAGAAAACGACATTTTCGATTTAACCTTCAGACTCAATTTCATGCAATTTAGCGAGTCCCAACTAGGCTGAAAATCGGCTGAAAATTGACCATTTTCATTCAATTCGTATTTCGCAAGCATTGAGCGCAGAAAAGTTGATACAAACAGCTTATTGCAGAACTATTCATTGTCTAAAAAAGGACAATTTCAAGAATATTGGATTAATCTAATTATTTGACGGTAAACAAAACCAGAGTGTTCTCCAAAATTGAGTTTGTCAGTCGGTGAAAAGAATTGTCATTTTGACCATGTGCCATGTCTCGGAATTCCACAAGATTTTAAATTGTAACTATACTAGGATAGGTCTTTCAATATATGTAAAGTTTACTTTGGGCAAATGATTAGGCACTCGTCAAAAAATTATTCAAAGTCGTTCGCAAAAAAACAAAATCACGCCAGCAGCTACCGAGTGCGTGACCAGAAGTATCATCAGCATATCGGCATTTAATACTTCAGTTCGAAACGTCAGCATTACCAAGCAGTATAAATGACATATACATAAAAATAACATGTTCACCTACTTCGGTTTGTAGTACCCTGAATCTTTCAAACTGATTCTTTCCTTGCATTTCTTGTCAGTACTCATATCCGACTTTCAAGAAAATCAATTACTGTCTCAGGTCACATGTATGTATTGCATAAAACGAACAACAGTTTTTAAAGACATGTTTCGGCATGCTTATGCCATCTTCAGTTTAATAGAGTGACTAATGATACGTGACACAAGTTATATACTACAAAATATGAATAAATTATTTACAATATGCATTACAAAACAGTGGAAACGGAAATTACAGAGTTAAAAAGGTGTTGAAGTGATGTAACTGTTTGTTAAGGTCAGGTTTGTTCTTACTAATATAAAAGGCTTCTTTAAGTTTAAGATCAATAGAGCTATTCGCTGAGTCTAAGATGCGAAAACAAGAAGGTGTGTACATGCCCCTGCATGAAGAAAATTGAGAAAGATGTTTAAAAATATGCGAGTTTTTATCGCTTACTGTATGTTCTTTAATCCTGGTAGAAAAATGGCGACTGGTTTCACCAATATAACAGGAATTACATCCCGCACAAGTAAATTGATAAACTACCATGGATTTTAGAGCATCAGGAGTACGATCTTTAAAACTGAACATATTCTTGATTTTGAAAGAAGTAAAAACTAATTTGATATTAAGATCCGTTTCACAAAAACGTTTAAGTAATTGCTGTAGTTTGAGTTCCGTTATTCTAGAGTACTAGCCGATAAAAGGAAGCTTAAAATAGCGTATATTGTTTTCATCATTAACGTTGCGGCTTTTTTGATAGGAAGGCTTGTTAAGATACCGCTTGAAGGTTTTTTCAATGATGTGTGAAGGAAACGAGTTACGTTTTAGAGTGTCCGAAAGCTTGATCAAATCGTTTTCAAAACCGGAAGAAGTGTTGTTGATTTTATAAGTTCGGTCAATGAGAGTACGGACAAGGCCAATTTTATAGCGAAACGGAGTGAAACTAAAAAAATTTGTTAAGAGACCAGTGTAGGTTTTTTTTATGAAAAACTGAAAAAACGCAGTCATGCGAAGAGTTGTCTTTCTTTGAATTCATCAATTCTCAACATCCCAACATCAAATTTACTTTCGAGAAACAGAACGACGGTAAACTTTCCTTTTTGGATGTTCTGATTGACAACTCTTCGCATGACTGCGTTTTTTCAGTTTTTCATAAAAAAACCTACACTGGTCTCTTAACAAATTTTTTTAGTTTCACTCCGTTTCGCTATAAAATTGGCCTTGTCCGTACTCTCATTGACCGAACTTATAAAATCAACAACACTTCTTCCGGTTTTGAAAACGATTTGATCAAGCTTTCGGACACTCTAAAACGTAACTCGTTTCCTTCACACATCATTGAAAAAACCTTCAAGCGGTATCTTAACAAGCCTTCCTATCAAAAAAGCCGCAACGTTAATGATGAAAACAATATACGCTATTTTAAGCTTCCTTTTATCGGCCAGTACTCTAGAATAACGGAACTCAAACTACGGCAATTACTTAAACGTTTTTGTGAAACGGATCTTAATATCAAATTAGTTTTTACTTCTTTCAAAATCAAGAATATGTTCAGTTTTAAAGATCGTACTCCTGATGCTCTAAAATCCATGGTAGTTTATCAATTTACTTGTGCGGGATGTAATTCCTGTTATATTGGTGAAACCAGTCGCCATTTTTCTACCAGGATTAAAGAACATACAGTAAGCGATAAAAACTCGCATATTTTTAAACATCTTTCTCAATTTTCTTCATGCAGGGGCATGTACACACCTTCTTGTTTTCGCATCTTAGACTCAGCGAATAGCTCTATTGATCTTAAACTTAAAGAAGCCTTTTATATTAGTAAGAACAAACCTGACCTTAACAAACAGTTACATCACTTCAACACCTTTTTAACTCTGTAATTTCCGTTTCCACTGTTTTGTAATGCATATTGTAAATAATTTATTCATATTTTGTAGTATATAACTTGTGTCACGTATCATTAGTCACTCTATTAAACTGAAGATGGCATAAGCATGCCGAAACATGTCTTTAAAAACTGTTGTTCGTTTTATGCAATATTTATCATTATTGCTAGTATTACGACCTTATGGTCACATGTATGTATTATTGGATGCATCATTCTATCTGTGTTATTTGTGTCGTTTGATTAAGCCAGTAGTAACTGCTAAAGCTTTCTTCCACGTGTGACTTTCGGGTTTCCATTTTGAAGACATTTGGAAGGCCTCCATTTTGACTGAAGATGTTTATCCGAGTCCGGTGCGTTACAACATATTTTACATGGGGGTGAGGGTCGGGATTTCAGAGCTTTAAACAGAGTTACTTTTCTTTGTTTGAATTTTAAGCCACAAAGACCTTGTTCGTGAGTAGCATTTTATCGCTTTACCTAAGAAGGAGGCCCTGAATTAGAACTAAGCTTTTTCTTTCGAAAATAATCCCCAATCTACCCCTACCCGGTGTTCAAAGACTTTTGCTGGACAATATGCAAATAAGAGACGCGGAGCGATCGAAGATGGCGGCTTATTTGTTATTGCTAAGTACTGGGCATTTCTGCCTGAAAGCAGGTTGAATGATTGTGCCGAACAACAAAACGGAAAGCGTAGGAACATTTACATAGGAACTTGGTAATACTGAGCGATTTGGGGGATTCAAATTCACCAGACGAATGCGTACAGGTTATGCAAAGCTAATGGAACACAGTTAAATGGCAGGATGGCAACGTTGTTTGATAGTCAAAACATGATAACCCAGCAAAGGTAGACATATTTATATTGTTTTATGTTTAAGTCGTGCTGATATTCCTGTGATATTTCGAATTGAAGCGATTTAATGTCAAAAACAATGGCTGCACTTTTGGTCACGCATTCGACTGCTGGCGTTATTTTAATTTTTTTGTGTGTGATTCGAATAATTTTTTGACGAGTGCCTAATCATTTGCCCAAAGTAAACTTTACATATAATGAAAGACCTATCCTAGTATAGTTAGAATCTAAAATCTTTTGGAATTCCGACACATGGCACATGGTCAAAATGACAATTCTTTTCACCGACTAACGAACTCATCGTTGGAGAACACTTTGGTTTTGCTTACCGCCAAATAGTTGGATTAATCCAATATTCTTAAAACTGGACTTTTTGGAACAAGGAATAGTTCTTCATTAATTTGGTTGTATTAGAACTTTTTTGCGCTCAATAGTTGCAAAATGCGAATCGAATGAAAATGGTCGATTTTCAGCCCAGTTAGCACTCGTTAGATTGATGTCTGGACGTGAAATCGATAATGTCCTTTTTCTCGGAAATACCACGATATTTGAAGAAAAAAAATACATAGCGTTTTTACTTTTACTAAGGCCTACTTATATGCAACAGTAGGGCAAATTCGATTTTCCAATCCTTAACGAACTATTTTTGATTTTTGTGTACATTTGCTCTTAAATTTTGTGTTGCGTGCCGTATTTAAGGTCGGCTGTTTGAAAGAATACCCATATTTCTTTCCCTTTTTTTCGTTTTTAACAAGTTGTGGGTATTGAGAATAGCAGCTGGAAAAAGGAAACGACAGTAATTTGATTGTGCAGAGGTGTTACTAACTGACAATGATATCAACGAAAACTCTTTATATCGGCAAGAATGCAAGACGAAAAAAAAAAAAAAAAAAAAAATACAATAAAGCAACACTAACCATTATCACAGCCACAACTGACAGGAACTAGGGTAAATAGGCCCACAGCAAAACATTTTAATATGGACTTTTGATTGTTTCTTGGCCGTGCTTTTGAGATCACTGTTTGTTGTTGATACTTAAACAATTATATTCTTCGATATCTCTCCAAACTCGGTGGCATATTATTCGCCTCAATTTCAGACAGTAATTATTAGTTTTTCACGGGAAGGTTCGTCAAGCCCAATTTTTGCTGTACCAACCACGCATAGAACAGAGACCTTTAGCAATGACGACGACGACGATGACGACGACGACGCCAAGGATGATAACTTGTAAAAAACGGATTTTACGTTGGGATACCGCAACCGCGTAGACCTCTTCAGTACGCCTATCAATCTAAAAACTTGCTCTCTTTAAATATGCAATGACAACGAATGATTCCAAAAGAAGATATGAAAAATTAGCCATTTCGCGCAGAACCATTGCAGAATCATTGCTCTGCTTGTGATACTTTTTGTTCGGTGACGTTCTCGTTGGTTTCGCCAGCATGGTTTGCTTAAGCTCTCTTTTGATCAGGCCATCGCTTAAAAGTTGTTTGCAACTTTGTTACACTTAAGAATCATAATCACTAGTTTGTTTGTTTGTTTATTTGTGTCTCTTCTAAAATGTGAATTGCAGATATTTACAAGCAAGTATGGATGCTCGAATTGTCACCGTTTTTCTTTTTCTTTGCTTGTCAACTGGTTACAGCCTCAAAAATGATGATGTCGATGATGACATCTTGGACATGCTGCAGGAAACGGACAATTTGAAGGTGGCGCCCGAAATGGTAAGCTGCGACGGCTCTCTTATGTTCGGTTCCTGTTTTGCTTTTTCGGCAATTTTCCATCCCGGCCATGCACAAAATAAGGTCATTTGCAATTTTGATTTTTGTGAACTCTAAAATAATTATGTTGACGTAATATTTCCAAAACCTAAAGTTAATGTATTCATTTAGAGTCAAAGTGGTTTAATGGGTAAAGTTTAAGGGAAAACTATTTCCCGACTTAAAATGCAGTGGATCGCTTTTACAAAGACTGCCACTTAAACCAATCCTCTTCTTCTTCTTCTTCTTCTTCTTCTTCTTCCTCGTCTTCTTCTTCTTCTTCTTCCTCTTGTTCTTGTTCTTGTTCTTCTTCCTCTTCTTGTTCTTCTTGTTCTTGTTCTTTTTCTTCTTCTTCTGCCTCGTCTTCATCTTCTTCTTCTTCTTCTTCTTCCTCTGACCTCGTTAATTTTTTCTTTGTTAACTCCTCATGCAGGAGGAAGATCATTTGGTGGAACGGTAGGTAATGTTTCATTGATTCAAATTAATTTTTAATTTGCTTAATTAAGGTAATCCCCCTGAAATAAAACTGCCCATAGATTCTTGTTCAAACTTTGTCCAGTAAATGTTTATCATATGGGAACTTTAATTATAAAGTAAAAAAAGGGGGGGGGGTGCCCATGCTCGTTAATGACCGGTGAGGCATTAAAAATGTCCCATTTTAGCATTATTTAATGCTTATTACAAGAACGCATTCCAAGTTATTGTAAACTCTTTGTGAGCCCAGACTCATGAAAACACGCCTCAAACTACAGTCAATACTTGTGTCGGACACAAATAAACTTTTTAAGTTTGATTTTGACAGACAGCTGAATCCTTGTTAAAATATTGGAACCAAATTGCTTGCCACGGCTATCAAACTGCAAAATAGAAAACGCTACTGTGCAGCTGCTATTTTCCTTATTTATTCAATTTTCAACAATAGAAATCAGATCAGTCTTTTCTCACGCAAAGCTAATGATTAGTTGATTAAAATGACTGGAAAAAAATTGGGGGTGCCCGAGCTCGTTAGTGAGCTATAGCCATTTTTCAACTGATAGAACTCAATATCAAGGCAAATCCACCATGTTTTCAATTTGCGCGTGCACGAGCGCGCGCGAATGACGCCACAAATTATGCGCAGTAACGATGCGCAATGCAAATGTGAGGAATCACCTTAAGGTGGCCTACTCCAGTTTTTTGGAGACTCAGTAGCGCGCGCTATGATTGCCTGCCAGACGCCAGTATTAATCGCGCGTGCAAAAATGACGCAAGTAACCCCCAGAACAAACGAAAACCACTTCAGCACTTGAAAGGCGTTAAATCACTTCGGTATACGTAACAATAGTTTCAAAGTCCCTTCAAACATGTGTTTAGGCTTAGGGCCAAAAAAATATGTCAAAAAAGCTCGATAAACACCGGTAAAAGAGCTCTAACCTTGCTTTGTCTAGCGAGAGATGGCTTTACATGGGCGCGCGCTTAAATAAAGGACATGCCCAATTCAATTCTCGTCCAAGGTTGTAAAAGCCAGGCTTTGATCGAGGATTGCTCGAAAACTTACTGTACAACCCACGATGAAACTTTTACAGTTGATTTGTAGGGGTGAATCACATTTAGAGCCAAGATTTTGAAAAATCTGTAAGACCGATTTTGAGCTATTCTTGATTCCACATTTTCTCAGTTTGCGAAAAATCTGTCCTACAGATTTTTGTTTTACTTTGCATGAATGTTACATCAGAGAAAATTATTTATTCCTGAAATTTTGAGGTTGGGTCATCCTGATAGATTTTGAGAAAAACGTGATTTAACCTGCTAGTGCCCAGTCTCTCCTTAGGTACTCGGTCGTTCATTTTGATCATTTGTTGACGTTTAATTTTTCAAATTTCCCATAGAATGGTAAAAGAATTAAGAAAACAGTAAATAGAGAAAGAAAAATCATCTTGGAACATTTTTCAAAAGAGTTAGGAGTTGGGCTGTTATAATCTATCAAAACTGTAGTAAGGCACCACTTCCGGGTTAGGAAAGGTGCTATATCACCAAAAGGAATGGCTGTAAGCTATAGCGGGTTCTTAATTTATAATTTCGCGCAGACATTTCACCGTTACACTTTTAGTTAGGAACTTTGACATTTTTTCAGTTTGGCTTCATGGCCGTCTGAATCGTTATCATCGTCACACTCTTTCCCGAATGAAATGTCTTTGTCGACCCCTACTAACGTGGTCGATGGGTATGAACAGGAGCCATAATCGGGGACGGACACCGTAAGTCTTGGGATCCGCGCGCACCTATGATATGGGACAATTTTCTATTTTTAGGACAAATTGCGCCATCCTGACGTCATATATCCGCGCGGATTCACACACATGTCGGGGGCTCTCGCGCGGATGTTGTCACGTTGCGTGATCAAATGGTGAGACTTGCGAGATTCCCTTGCAGATTT
>NW_028301553.1:9320000-9347500 GCF_042242905.1 Orbicella faveolata
AAGAATGTCGAAAGGTTTAAAAGAGTGTCTACGTCTGACGGTGTACACTACAAGAACATACTTCCTGCTTATACGGCAAAGTCATGGAACAAGCTGCTCAGTGTCACCGCAAACAAGCCAGATATTGTCAAATTCCTTGTGTCACAATGGAAGACAGAAGCATTTAGAGGCAGGCTCGGCAACCGCACCATGTACGTGACGACCGAAGATCAGTGCTGGAGAGTAGACGCAGCCACATGCGAACCTGTTCCAGAGCTACAATGTAATCACGAAGAGGCAGATACGCGTATGGTTCTCCATGCTAGGTACGCGGGAGGTACGTGTGTCATTCCACTCTGATGACACTGATGTCCTTGTCCTACTTCTTGCTCATAGCCCAAGCCTTACAACGTGCTACATGAAGAAGGGAAGGGGGTCAAAGAACAGAATAATAGACCTTTCGTTAGTCGTGAACAGCTTCGAGATGCAACTCGACCCAGGCATTGACAAAAACTGCCTCATGAAAGTCCTTATCGGTGTACAAGCGATCACAGGCTGTGATACCATCTCTGCCTTCTCTGGGAAAGGGAAGTGGAAAGCAGTCCAGCTTCTCCAACGCAGTGAAAAGTACGTCCGAGCTATGGCAAGTATTGGGGAGGAGTGGGAAGTATCTGAGGATACCTTTAAAGATACGGAGGCCCTCGTGTGTCAGATTTACGGGAAGAAGTGCCAAAGTGTAGATGTGCTGCGCTATGGTATCCACTGCGCCAAAGGCGGGAAGGTTGAGCCAGAGGCTTTGCCGCCGTGCGAGTCATCTTTACGACTTCAAGTAACAAGAGCAAATTATCAAGCAGCAATTTGGAGAAGAGCCATTGTTCCCCTTCCGGTAATCCCCTCCCCTGGTGGGCACGGCTGGCGAGTAGACAACATCTCAAATGTCGTGGAATTTGTGTGGCTTGGATCTAAGCCGGCTCCAGATGAGGTGCTGGAACTACTCTCCTGTACGTGCAAGAGAGCATGCACGGTCGACAACTGCAGCTGCTCGAAGGCGGGTCTGAAGTGCACTGATATGTGCAGTGTCCAGCGTGAGAATATGGTGACTGATGATGGCGTTCAGTATGAGAGTGAGGATAGTGACTCTGAAGATGTAGAGGATTGATACGGGTAAGTACGTTCAAGAGTGTAGGTTACTGGAATAGTGAACACGAGGATAGTTTTACATTTTGCTGTGTCTTTCTTCAGGCTCTATATAGCAAGATCACATGTTGTATAACGCTTTCTGCAACTAAGGAACGTAGGAGCCTTCGATTGTGAAATACGATGTTCGAGAGGCAAAAGCAGTACATGACTTGAACGTATCTCTATGTTATAGATCCCACATGCAAGTAACAACCTTGAAGCAGGACGTTATACAAACGTCGCACTTTCGTATTCAAAGAGCTCTAGACTGAAGTGTGGACCTAGTTATCTACTCTGATTTGTGCTTCATTGATTCATGGCGTAGTACACTAAACTAAATGTGGAAAAAGACGTTGGCAATGGCTCTAATTGATATAAGCACGTTCTTGTAGCACTGTGATGCAGAAGCCTTGATGGTAATTTCAGTTATTTCATATATATAGAAAACAAAATGGCAGTCAATGTGACGTCATTTATGACATCATCATAGCTAAAATAACCGTAAAGAAAGCTGAAATAATATCTCTGATACGCATTATCACAAATATACGTCTAGGCAAAGAAACTGTGTGTATTTAAGAAAGAAAAACAATTTTAAAGATGTTTTTAGAAATCCAAGATGGCGACCAAACGGAGGTTTTGAGGGGCAAATTTAGAATTCGATTTACAAAGTGAAAGCTACCGTTCTATACTTGCTATCATACATTTTTATGATGCTTAATAGTCAAAGATTAAGATTATGCAAGTTTTGTTTGTTCCCCTTAAGTGAGCCATGCAAGCCCCTCAGCTGATGGACTAATTGGGCCTTGATAAAACATCAAGCGTTACTTACAATTCAGGCGACACTCAAACTTGCAATTATTTGTGTTTTTTTTCGCTGTTCGGTCGAGATAGACTCTGGTGAAATCCTCGCAAGCGTGTGGCAAGAGGAGGGAAACTTTGAATTCCTGAAACGCTGCTATATCCAAATATATCCAACTAGTTTTTTTGCTGTGTTTTGGAAAAGCTGTTAATCTTCAACATATGTGAAACTTAGAGTGGAGTAATGTGGAGCTCTTGTAAAAGAAGCTGCGGAACACAACTAGGTCGCTGATTTAAAGCGGCACATAACTAAATTTGACACTGTCTTACTTCACTCAAACTGGAGCAGCTTACAATGAAAACACTGAAGCAAAATTTTAACAGACATGAAAGTAATGAGTTGTGGGCCAAAAGCATCAAACATTTCGGGAATTTCGGACGCCATTTCTCCGCGCTACATCCGCAAAAATCCTCGTAGCATGTACGCGCGTGTGCCGCACGGGATGGCGCAATTTTTCTAAAAATAGAAAAATTGTCCCATATCATAGGGACAGCCCCAATACTAGAAATGGCGCGCGCTTACGGTCTCCGTCCCCGATTATGGCTCCTGGTATGAATATTGAATCCTCCTAGAAAAGTTTAATGTAATAAAATAACCTAAAAAAAGAATAACTGGGGTCTCCCGTAATGGATATCTCTAAGAGCTGTTTTGTTCTTGTTGTTGTTATTGTTTTTGTTGCTTTATTTTTGTCTTTTTTTGCGGAATATCTGATGCATGCTTGTTTTTTCTCAGACACGAACGCTAGTACTTTAATTTCCTATTTTCGATTTCTAAGTAGTTGTACTGCATTTCCCGTTTATTTCCCTATCGATCTAAGCCACTCTAACCAGGAGTTTCTATTTTAAACTTTGTTGTTCTACTTTTAAGAATGTAAAATGTAAAATGTAAAATGTAATGTAAAAGTATCCCTTTTTGTTTTTATTGCAAATCTCGATTGGGTAAATAAAGCGAAAAAATGGAGAGCTTCTGAAAGACTATGCACTTGAGCTAATTGCCTGGCATTTTGACGTTTCACGCCGTGATCATTATCTCCAACATTGTTCCAGAAAAGTTTGACCGTGGGTCTACTCTCCCGTAAAATAGTCTTCAGGTGTCTAAGATCAGTTATTCCAATTGAACATGTATCAGATTGGCTTTCTGGTCCACGAAATTGACCTAAATTTTGACGTGACGCAACACCATCAAAGCGTTGAACTTTGAAAATTTGCTAAAAGCCTAGGCTTAAATTACATCTAATGGTGACATTTTAGTAATATGGGTTAGCTTTTCCAGCAACGCTAAATTACTTTGGCTTGCTAGCGTTCGTAAAAAGTGTAAAGTACGTAAGGCCTTCTCGACAAGAAAACAAAAATCCAAACACCATTGAAGATACAATTTTGAAACAAGTAAGTGAAGACCTTCTTCCTGGCAAAGTTTGAGAAAATCGAACTTTTCTATCCTGCATAGGTATAGGTGATCGTTACAGCAAGTTGCTCTTCCTAAGTAAGTCTGCCTTCGGGCAACTTATCGTGGTTTCCAGAACCTGACATAAGTGCTGTTAATTCTCCTGGTTGAATTACTTCTATTGTCAATTTAATCGTGCTGCATTTAACGTATTTTCTCCTGGGTGAGAGGAGGCGCTATTAAAATAAATAATGCGGCCAATAATGTGGCATAACCATGTGGCAAGAACACAGCACAGGAATTCAACAAGGGACTGGGACCGATCAATTCAGAATTTATTAAAAGCTGCGTCGGCAGTCACCAAAAGGAACTGGATTACATCTGCCTGAAGCTAGGGGGGTTATTAAATTATAATTCCACGCAATCTATAACCTTTGCAATTGAACGTAAAGAACTTTACATTTATCCAGTTTGCTCTGTTTTGTTTTTAGATCTTACACAGTGATCACCGAGTATTCAACAACGTTTGAATCGTCTACACTGTACAGTGTCATTTCCTCGCCGTCTGAAACGCCGTTGTCAAGCCCCATGAGCGTGGCCGGTCGATAGGTATGAATACTGAATCCTCCTAAAAAGTGTTTATAATGTAATAAAATAACCTAAAATAAGAAAAACTGAGGCCTCCCGTAAGGAATATCTCTATTATCTCTGTTGTGGTTGTTTTGGTTGCTTTATTTTTTGCCTTTTTTTTGTTTTTTGTTTTTTGTTTTTGCGGAATATCTGATGCGTGCTTTTCTTTGTTTTTGAGACGCAAACGCTAGTACTTTAATTCCCTATTTGCGATTTCTAAGTAGTTGTAATGCATTTCCCGTTTATATCTCTATCGATCTAAGCAACTGTAACCAGGATTTACTATTTTAAACTTTTTTGTTTTACTTTTAAGAATGTAACTGCAAAGGACACGAGTTTAATTTTTGTCCAGTTAAGTTGAAGCAAACGCCGGTAATGATTATATAATGTTTCAGCCATCATGCACGCGAAAGAAAATAAAATCTAAGACCGTTCATCTCAATCTAGAACCTTGCCGATAGCAGCAACGTGAATTCTTTCAAGCAAGCTTTGTCAGGTTTCATTATCAAAACCTATCAACATGTCTTAATTTCTGTTTGTTTTTCTTCTCTCCTTAGCTCGGCATCAATCGCTGCCTAGTAACTCTATAACAAGATGATATGTCAGCTGGGGAAAAGAATCGTTGTCAATTTATTCAAGAACAACGACCAATTGCGAAGGGTTAAAGTTGAATTAAGGTTCAAATGTCGTGAGATGGTTTTACATAGGTGATTGTGGGATAGTTACTGTTGTTATACTTAAAATGTACGTACGTTACACTGGATTAAAATTAAACAGGGCTAAGAAATGATTGCTTTTTTGTCTTTTTGTCTTATGTATTACATTCGTTCTACGAACAGTTCATCTGGGAAACTCATGGAGGTAAGACTTGGTACTCATCCCCATTGCTAGTGCAAATTTTTGTCATTGCCTTGTACCTGTTGAGGAACGGCCAAACGCGGGGGTTTTGAGTCTTACCGTTTCCCTTTCCCAAAGCAAGTTCGAATCAAAGTTTTGGATGAACCGACTGCGAACAACTTTGATAGCGGCCTTTTTTGAAACTAGTTTTACCTATGGAATTAAGTCTGAACTTTCTTCAGTCTCTACATGGCGAAGGACACTTTCCGGTAGAATATTTTTGGTAGGTGTCCATATAAAAAAAGACCGGGGTATCCGTCGGAAGTTTTGGAGAGAACCCCTAAAAGGTACCAACATCCTGTTTTGTGGGCGTGGCTTGAACTTCTTTCTCCCCTAATAGGTTCCAATTCTTACCTAACACATGGTCTCCTGTCATAGCGGAGCTCCGGCGGCCTGAAAATCCGCCAAGCGGAGCCCCATACCCATATAGGAACGAGAAGGAAACCTATGAATTGATTTTCTCATGGTTATCATGGCTAGCAGTATTGCTCCTGGGCGCGCCAGCTGGCGACCATACTCCAGCTAAAAGGCTAACAGAGAAATGCAGCCTTGATTTATAGCCGCCTTCTATGATATTGGACATCCATGTTATGGCCAATTGACACCTGTCAAAACAAGATATCCGCTGACCAGTATCATGTGACCATATCGCGGGCTCGCGTTTAGAGCTCATCGACGTAACGTGTTTTTTAAAGTTGATCGCTGTCCAAGAACTGGTTTTTCTATCGGATCGCGGGCTCAAGTTAGGTTTACTTGTTGTAAACGGGGCCGGGTTGTTCGGAAGCCAGTTAACGCTAATCCAGGATTAAAATTTAACAGAAGTATAAATATTTATTGAATACAAATGTTTTGTTTTGTATATTTTCAGATTATTCAATTTCAAAATAGAGGGCCAAAGAATATATACGGAAAACCTCACTACAAAGTTACAAAAGTAAAATCAAAGTTCTTGCTTAACCTAGGTTATCTTAACCGGGCTTTAAACAACGCAGCCCAGGATCTCCGCTTTTAGGCTTGGCTAAATCTATATATTATTTTGTTGGACTCAATACCCTAAAAGGTACCAGAAAAGCTCCAGCTGTGGACCTTTTACGCAGCGCGCGTTTTTGAACCAAACCGATAAAACTGGATTCCACGAAAATCCCTTTTACTCTCGTGATAAAAACAGCCACAAGAAGAACAAAGAATTTACTGGATCAAAGACCAACTTCTCTGAATCGCAGATATAAGTATATCTTTTTAAGGTTTTCTGAGAGACTTACTTTGCATCGGCCTGAGCGTCGCCTGTCGCAATATATATATCTTTTCCTTTCCACTCTTATTACGTTTATGGCAGATTTTCCCATTCAGTACTAACATACATTAATATCACCCAACTAGTGGACTAATGCAAATCCTGCATTTTGATTGGCTACGCTACTAGAGGACTATTAGTAATAGTCCTCGAGTAGCGAAATTGGCGCAATCGAGCGTGACGTTTTCTTTCGTTTTATTCCCAAATAAATATTTCTTCAAATTGCATTTGCTAACTTTATTATTGCCTTTTCTGTCCGACTAGTTGGGTGATACTAAAACAATTGGACCCTTCGCCCTTAAGGGCCATGGGTCCATAGCCCATTCGGCTTCGCCTCATGGGCTATTGACCCGTAGCCCGCAAGGGCTACGGGTCTAATTGTTAAGTAGAAATGGTTTCATGACTTCATCACATAAGGAGCAAAATTACTGAATCCTAATTGGCTGAGACAGAGGGCATTTTTTCTTAATCACGAGGGCACTTTTGGTAATCAAGAAAGCATGATTACTTGATGCTGATTGGCTGAGCACGCCTGCATTAAGTTAATTTCCCGGTTAACAGGTTCAAACAGATTTTGAAAAGGAATTTCAGAAACGCATCACTTCTGAGTTTGATCTAAACGCGGTTATTTCATGTTAACGTGAAAGAAAATTAACATGCAGCAAAGCGCAGTCTTTTTCTATCCAAAAATCGATTCGCAGCCTGAAAAAAAGTTTAGGTGGGGACGGCTGGTGTCGCACGAAGCATAGAGCTACAGAACCTCATGGCTGCCAAAGTTAATTTCTACGTTTTGCATCGGGTCTCCTTATTAGTATCACAGGTCACCTTATTGCCGTAAAAGACAGCGTAAATTTTGTTGGTACGTTAAGATTTCGCGGTGGAAAGGTGAGTTTTGGATTCAAGAAGTTATTAAAGCTCGTTTGGACACTTGTTTACCTCTTTCATCGATCGATGAAGTAGTTTCACGCCGTTGCAAGCTTCGCAAAAGGTGAATAAACTTAGATTGCTTTGAGTGAATTGGACCTGCTGCGTTTTGCTTACTATTATAGTAGGTTTTCTCTGTTCTACTGCTAGCCTGTTCTTTAATGAAGTTTTTAAGTTTTCCTTTGGGCAGAATTTTGCCCTTTATGTTATAAATAAGTAATCGCAAGTGCCCTCGGGCAATTGAGAATTAATTTTACTTGAAATTTTGTGAAAACTTTGAAAATACGCGTGAAATTAATCCGTAATTGGCCTTGGGCCCATGCGATTACATATACAAATTGTTAGAAAAAATAAGTAAATAAAATAAAATAAAATAAGCGATAAGCTGAACGAACAAAGAAAACAAGGCATAAAATGTACTCTTTTAGACTATACTGACGTACCGAAGAAATAATTGGCAATTCAACGCTGAAAGCGAAGTGAACATTTGTGAAAAACCGTTATTATTTGATGGCGGGGGTTAACGGACCGAACACAGAGAATAAAAAGTAAAAGATGTACTTTTTTGAGCTGTTCTAACGTACCTAATAAACAATTAATAGTTATTGGCCGAAGGCGAAGTGGAGATTGGTGAATATATACCGCGACGAAGTCGTAGGAAATCTTCATCACTGTTCACTTCGGCTTCGACAATCAACTGTATTACTTAATTTACAAAATACTGAACTCATTACTTGCAAAAAATACAATTACTTGCAATACGGGCTACTTAGACTACTAACAATACAATGCTCTACTTACAATAAGTCCTTACATTACTTGCTGAAGGTACCGTTAGTAAGGATACTTACAATATGTTATGCGAAATATTTACATTACTTACAGTACAATATTCCAGTTACAATACAATTCTAACACGTCCTACATTGTTATTAAAAGAATGAAGTTCTTACTGCTTAAAAAAGATTATTTAGAGCTAATATAGAGTTATCGTTTTAGAAATAAAATGTAGGTCGCATGCACAATGCAATTTTTCTATTATGTTTTATTTTATTTTATTTTTAATTTTTAAATTTTCTATCCGTTTCTATTCTTACTAGGGCCTATCTACGCCAAAATAGAAGCAAAATTCATTTTTTGACTTGTGCCACTGAAAGGCGATTTTGGTAGGATAATTCGAGCCCTTGACAACGTATGATTTAATATCACTTTAATATTACAAGGTGTAATAAACACTATTATTACGCGACAAAGTATCATACTTTTCATGGTAATAAAGTTTGGTTTGATCATACATAACTGTATTGTCAAGGCTAAGAATATAATATGGTGTAACTTATTTCAGTGGGAGTAAAGTAAGGGAAGTGTTAATAACATAATGCTTGATGGAATACAGTAATAAAGCTCAAATTGGTTCCTCTTGAGTTACCAACCAGATTTGATTGTGTTTGATGTGTTGAACAAGTTCTTAAAACGGTTTAAAAAATAATTTCAATGTGTGCGAACACACTGAGTTAAAATGAAACGTTCTTCTTTTTTTTTTGAACAACATAATAAATTATTTATTGTCCAATCAGCGGGGGTATAGAGCAGGCAAGCAAAGGCAGACCTACTATCCCCAGCATTGGGGTTGACCAGTGTATCTCAAGCAATCATTGTTATTTGTGTTTGTCCTTGTTGCGATGCATTTTATTCTGTAATATATTAACTAAGACCACCAACTTATCACGCTTAATGACGTCATCGTGTTCTGGATATGTAAATGGCTAAATTATGGTAATAAAAATCGTTAGAATTTGAAGACGGTGGTTAACGGAACAAACAGGGAGAACAAAAAATAAATTATGTACTTATTTTGATCTGTTGTAACGCACCAAATGAATAATTGACAGGTGAATATTCAAAACGGCGAAGTCGAGGAACTTATCCACCGTGGTGAAGATACACCAAAGCAAAATCGAGGGCTAGGTAAATACGCATCGATATTCAAGTCGCCTTCAACGAATAGGAAATTTAAGAAAACCACAACGGCAACGGCAACGAAAATGTCGCCAAACAAAGATTCAACGAGCAATACAATGGCTCTACACATACGTTATAACTCTTGCTACATTTCTTTGCGTCCTCTATAAAATACTGAAGAACATAAAATGACGAAATTGTGCGTTGTGTGGAGAACGGAAACCACGACAGATGATTTTGGTTTTTCATTTTTCGAACTTCAGCTTTTTTAATATTTAAAAAAAAGACAAAAACAAACAAACTGAACCCTTTCAGAGTATCGCGAGATTCGTAGGTGAGATATAAATTCATCTTTTTGATCTACGTTGCCCACAGCATCGCCGTCATAGTTACTTAAACTCCCAATTGTCTCGGTACAAATTTCGGGGGTGAATTTTTTCATAGGTGAATATCGAGGACTACAAATAACAGACTGAAGCAATTGGAAACACAAAGGCAATTGATCGTCAGTATTCATCTATGTGGCCGTGTAGGTTTAATAATAGGTCAATTGTGATTCAACTTATACATCAATTAAACAAGAAAAATAAATAAAGCAAATTGATTCGTTCATGGATAGTCATCACCTAAAATGATTCTATCCAGTCTGAGAAAAAACGAATTTCGGTCACTCCATCTGCCATAGTTTGTCATGGTTGGCAAATCCCATTAGGACTACGTGGACGATCTTGCTCCTGTGGCAATGGTAGTCATTTTTGAACTTCCCTATGCGTTCAATACCTGGGACTTGGAGTGATGTCTCTGGAATAACTTAATATTTCATGCAGTGGCCATCCGCCTAGCTTGTTTACTTGACTAGGTGGTGGAGTAGCTTAGTAACCAAGCTGAGAAATGTCATCGTCGTAAGCCGAGCCTATCGACCAACCAGAATTTCGAATTCTTTATTCATGTTTGGAAATTATACAGAATTGCAATGTTTGTGCCGTATCAAAACAAATTTCCCTGTGGATGTGTCAGACAAGCACAGAAAATAAACACTAATTCAATTAGTTTGGGCCCAAATGGGTTTTTCAGGCAATGTCACTCCAACTGTACTCGACAACATGCCCCTGCTTTCTAAAATATACAAAACTAAGGGAGGTCGAAGATGTTAGTTGATTTTTTCTTTCCAAGTCTGAAGTTGTTATTGATTATTGCTTTTTAATTAACCATGCGAATTCTCAGCCAGGCGGGAAAACAAGACCTTTTTTGTTTTCGTGGATCTGGTTTAGCTCAGTTGAACCTAACCTTATAGACATATTCATAACTCAGGGACAATTCTCTGTTACAGACAGTTCAAGCTGTCCCAGAAAAATCAGAATTCATACAGGCACTTAGCTTCGTCCCTTTCTTGTCCGTACAAAAACGTGCTATTGTTAGTATTAGAAATATAAAAAAAAAGCGAAAAAGAGAAGAAGGAAAAGGAAAGAAATAATGGCCTTGAAGCACACATTTTCAGGATAACAAGCTTGTAAGCTACGCTGGCTGGACTCCAAACTACTTTCTTTCTGAGCAACTGTCTGGTTGTTATGTGAAAGAAAGAATGCAGCAGGCATTGAATATACATTGAGTTATTTCTCCCCATAAGATGCACATCACCTGTACAGGAACCTCATTTATTACCTGAGTCACACCCCAGCCGCAGTACGCACCAAGCCAACTATTTGGAGAAAGAACGGTAAGTTTCACATCACGCACGTAAACGATTTCTCAGTTACCTGCTCCAAGGAAAAGAGTGTGTGACAGACGCGTGTAAATAGCCTATCGCACGCAGATCGTCAGGTTATCATATTTGCGAATGTGTAACGCCGAGCACCCTAAAGAGTATATTCTGAATCTTTTAACTACATTTAAAGCTAAAAGACTTAACCAGATTAATTTCTTTATCATAATCTTTGGCAGTTTCTGTCTCGAGTTTGTATTAGTTTGGCACGGTGCACAAAAAATTATTTTCCTTACGTAAGAAGATCATGATCGGTCAAAACTATACTCATTAAATATTAGGCAAATGCTGCAACAAATTTCTCTGCAATTTTCGCCAACACTCTTTTTTCAAATTTTCGTAAAGTTTCCTTTTTAATTTCCAAATGTCCGTAAACACATAAAAACGTCCATGGAGGAAAGAATTATTAATATACCCTGTGAAATATCGCTGTATCCCAATAGTCGATAAATTATTCAGTAAAAATCATACTTTAAACTGTGTGTTGCGTACCGTTCTTAAGGTCGGCTGTTTGAGAGAATACCCATATTTCTTTCTCTTTCTTTTTTGTTTTTAACAAGTTGTGGGTATTGAGAATAGCAGCTGGAAAAAGGAAACGACAGTAATTTGATTGTGCAGAGGTGTTACGAACTGACAATGATATTAGCGAAAACTCTTTATATCGGCAAGAATACAAGAGAAAAAAAAAATACAATAAAGCAACACTAACCATTATCACAGCCACAACTGACAGGAACTAGGGTAAATAGTCCCACAGCAAAACATTTTAATATGGACTTTTGATTGTTTCTTGGCCGTGCTTTTGAGATCACTGTTTGTTGTTGTACTTAAACAATTATACTCTTCGATGTCTCTCCAAACTCGGTGGCATATTGTTCGCCTCAATTTCAGACAGTAATTGTTAGTTTTTCACGGGAAGGTTCGTCAAGCCCAAGTTTTACTATACCAACTACGCATAGAACAGAGAGCTTTAGCAATGACGACGACGACGCCAAGGATGACAACTTGTTGTAAAAAACGGATTTTACGTTGGGATGCCGCAACCGTGTAGACCTCTTCAGTACGCCTATCAATCTAAAAACTTGCTCTCTTTAAATATGCAATGACAACGTTTGATTCCAAAAGAAGATACGAAAATTTAGCCATTTCGCGCAGAACCATTGCAGAATCATTGCTCTACTTGTGATACTTTTTGTTCGGTGACGTTCTCGTTGGTTTCGCCATCATGGTTTGCTTAAGCTCTCTTTCGATCAGGCCATCGCTTAAAAGTTGTTTGCAACTTTGTTACACTTAAGAATCATAGTCACTAGTTTGTTTGTTTGTTTATTTGTGTCTGTTCTAAAATGTGAATTGCAGATATTTACAAGCAAGTATGGATGCTCGAATTGTCGCCGTTTTTCTTTTTCTTTGCTTGTCAACTGGTTACAGCCTCAAGAATGATGATGTCGATGATGACATCTTGGACATGCTACAGGAAACGGACAATTTGAAGGAGGCGCCCGAAATGGTAAGCTGCGACGGCTCTCTTATGTTCGGTTCCTGTTTTGCTTTTTCGGCAATTTTCCATCCCGGCCATGCACAAAATAAGGTCATTTGCAATTTGATTTTTGTGAGCTCTAAAATAATTATGTTGACGTAATATTTCCAAAACTTAAAGTAAATGTATTCATTTAGAGTCAAAATGGTTTAATGGGTAAAGTTTAAGGGAAAACTATTTCTCGACCTAAAATGCAGTGGATCGCTTTTACAAAGACTGCCACTTAAACCAATCCTCTTCGTCTTCTTCTTTTTCTTCTTCTTCTGCTTCTGCTTCTTTTTTTCTTTTTTCTTCTTCTTCTTCTTCTTATTTTTCTTCTTCTTCTTCCTCTTCTTGTTCTTCTTGTTCTTGTTCTTTTTCTTCTTCTTCTGCCTCGTCTTCGTCTTCTTCTTCTTCTTCTTCTTCTTCTTCTTCTTCTGAGCTCGTTAATTTTTTCTTTGTTAACTCCTCATGCAGGAGGAAGATCATTTGGTGGAACGGTAGGTAATGTTTCATTGATTCAAATTAATTTTTAATTTGCGTAATTAAAGTAATTCCCCTAAAATAAAACTGCCCATAGATTTTTGTTCAAACTTTGTCCAGTGAATGTTTATCATATGGGAACTTTAATTATAAAATAAAAAGGGGGGGGGGGGTGCCCATGCTCGTTAAGGACCAGTGAGGCATTAAAAATGTCCCATTTTAGCATTATTTAATGCTTATTACAAGAACGCATTCCAAGTTATTGTAAACTCTTTGTGAGCCCAGACTCATGAAAACACGCCTCAAACTACAGTCAATACTTGTGTCGGACACAAATAAACTTTTTAAGTTTGATTTTGACAGACAGCTGAATCCTTGTTAAAGTATTGGATTCAAATTGCTTGCCACGGCTATCAAGCTGCAAAATAGAAAATACTACAGTGCAGCTGCTATTTTCCTTATTTATTCAATTTTCAACAATAGAAATCAGATCAGTATTTTCTCACCCAAAGCTAATGATTAGTTTATTAAAATGACTAAAATTATGGGCAGTAAGGATGCGCAATGCAAATGTGAGGAATCACCTTAAGGTAGCCTACTCCAGTTTTTTGGAGACTCAGTAGCGCGCGCTATGATTGCCTGCCTGACGTCAGTATTAATCGCGCGTGCAAAAATGACGCAAGTAACCCCAAGAAGAAACGAAAACCACTTCAGCACCTGAAAGGCGTTAAATCACTTCGGTATACGTAGTAATAGTTTCAAAGTCCCTTCAAACATGTGTTTAGGTCTAGGGCCAAAAAATATGTCAAAAAAGCTTGATAAACACCGGTAAAAGAGCTCTAACCTTGCTTTGTCCAGCGAGAGATGGCTTCACATGAGCGCGCGCTTAAATAAAGGCCATGCCAATTCAATTCTCGTCCAAGGTTGTAAAAGCCAGTCTTTGATCGAGGATTGCTCGAAAACTTACTGTACAACCCACGATGAAACTTTTACAGTTTATTTGTAGGAGTGAATCACATTTAGAGCCAAGATTTTGAAAAATCTGTAAGACCGATTTTGAGCTATTCTTGATTTCACATTTTCTCAGTTTGCGAAAAATCTGTCCTACAGATTTTTGTTTTACTTTGCATGAATGTTACATCAGAGCAAATTGCTTATTCCTGAAATTTTGAGGCTGGGCCATCCTGGTAGATTTTGAGAAAAATGTGATTTAACCTGCTAGTGCCCAGTCTCTCCTTAGGTACTCGGTCGTTCATTTTGGCCATTTGTTGACGTTTAATTGTTCAAGTTTCCCATAGAATTGTAAAAGAATTAAGGAAACAGTAAATAGAGAAAGAAAAATCACCTTGGCACATTTTTCAAAAGAGTTAGAAGTTGGGTTGTTATAATCTATCAAAACTGTAGTGAGCCACCACTTCCGGGTAAGGAAGGGCGCTATATCACCAAAAGGAATGGCTGTAAGCTATAGCGGGTTCTTAATTTATAATTTCGCGCAGACATTTCACCGTTACACTTTTAGTTAGGAACTTTGATATTTTTTCAGTTTGCTCTGTTTTTGTTTCAGTTTGGCTTTATCGCCGTCTGAATCGTTATCATCGTTACACTCTTTCCCGAATGAAATGTCTTTGCCGATCCCCACTAGCATGGTCGATGGGTATGAACAGGAGCCATAATCGGGGACGGACACCGTAAGTCTTGGGATCCGCGCGCACCTATGATATGGGACAATTTTTCTATTTTTAGAACAAATTGCGCCATCCTGACGTCATATATCCGCGCGGATCCACGCGCATGTCGGGAGCTCTCGCGCGGATGTTGTCACGTTGCCTGATCAAATGGTGAGAGTTGCGAGATTCCCTTGTAGAGTTTTCACAGCGATGGCAGGGAATAAGGCAGGAAATAAGAACCAGGGCTTTTATATGTAGTTTTATGCTCTGAGCTAATGGAAACGGTGAGTTTTTCAGGGTCGAAAACATGACTTCGATTTCGCGCTGTGAATGAATGCTCACGCTAGTTGTACACGTAAGCTATTGCGTTTGTTCTATAAAGAAAAGTTATGTAAGAAAACTGTTTACTCTGGTATCGAGTTAAGTTTTGAGTTTCCAAAACAATGCTTAATCATAACCAAACCCTGTTTTGATAGTTTCTTATTGTTTCTGTTTGTTTGGCGAGTTTGCAAAAGTTTTTGAAAGGAAAGTCTGACGCGCACAAGTAGCTAATTTGCATAGTGCAGCGCGTGCACTTTCAAGTCCGAGTCGGTGTTTTCAATTGTCAACAAATCTTGACAAAGATTTCTTTCGCTGTCGTTTGTGCCGAGATGCTGCAACAATTTTCACCAACGCCAAAAGGCTACTAACATCATGAGTGTTTCTTTAACATAGTGAAATCTTACACTCCGAAAATAAAATAGACAAGGAGTTTTGATAACTCAACCAACAAAATCGAAATCTTTATTCGAGTACCGTGACTATTCGAGTTGATTAAAGAAAGCTGATTATTTCTGCTGTATTCACATATTTTCAGCTAAGCTTTTAATATGTTCTCAAACATTTATCAAACTTAAACACAATGTAAAACTAGAGATACATGAGTTCGATGTACGTTTTCACACGAAAGTGGGGAAGTCCAATTTGTCATGTTTTACTGACTGTACAAAACACGCATCGGCGGGCGCTCTTATTCATCGAGAACAGTCAATTTATTGGATTTTCTACACAAACAAAACTGAGCAGCATCTACAGACATAAACTTTATTGTCACTTATTGGGCCTTGATAAAACATCAAGTGTTACTTACAATTCAGGCGAAACTGAAACTTGCAATTATTATTATTATTATTTTTTTACTGTTCGGTCGAGATAGACTCTGGTGAAATCCTCGCAAGCGTTTGGCAAGAGGAGGGAAACTTTGGAGTCCTAAAACGCTGCTATATCCACATATATCCAACTAGTTTTTTTGCTGTGTTTTGGAAAAGCTGTTAATCTTCAACATATGTGAAACTTAGCGTGGAGTAATGTGGAGCTCTTGTAAAAGAAGCTGCGGAACACAACTGATATAAAGCGGCACATAACTAAATTTGACACTGTCTTACTTCACTCAAACTGGAGCAGCTTACGACGAAAACACTGAAGCAAAATTTTAACAGACCTGAAAGTAATGAGTTGTGGGCCAAAAGCATCAAACATTTCGGGAATTTCGGACGCCATTTCTCCGCGCTACATCCGCAAAAATCCTCGCAGCATGTACGCGCGTGTGTCGCACGGGATGGCGCAATTTGTTCTAAAAAAAGAAAAATTGTCCTATATCATAGGGACAGCCCCAAACTAGAAATGGCGCGCGCTTACCGTCTCCGTCCCCGATTATGGCTCCTGATATGAATATTGAATCCTCCTAGAAAAGTTTAATGTAATAAAATAACCTGAGAAAAGAATAACTGTGGTCTCCCGTAAGGGATATCTCTAAGAGCTGGGCTGTTTTTTTCTTGTTGTTATTGTTGTTGTTGTTGTTGCTTTATTTTTGTCTTTTTTTGCGGAATATCTGCTGCATGCTTGTTTTTTCTCAGACACGAACGCTAGCACTTTAATTTCCTATTTTCGATTTCTAAGTAGTTGTACTGCATTTCCCGTTTATTTCCCTATCGATCTAAGCCACTGTAACCAGGAGTTACTATTTTAAACTTTGTTGTTCTACTTTTAAGAATGTAAAATGTAAAGTGTAAAATATAATGTAAAAGTATCCCTTTTTGTTTTTATTACAAAAAAAATTACAAAAAAAATTGAGAGCTTCTGAAAGACTATGCACTTGAGCTAATTGCCTGGCATTGTGATGTTTCACGCCGTGATCATTATCTCCAACATTGTTCCAGAAAAGTTTGACTGTGACTCTACTCTCCCGTAAAATAGTCTTTAGGTGTCTAAGTCAGTTATTTCAATTGAACATGTATCAGATTGGCTTTCTGGTCCAGGAAATTGACCTAAATTTTGACGTGACGCAACACCATCAAAGCGTTTAACTTTGAAAATTTGCTAAAAACCTAGGTTTAAATTACATCTAACGGTGACATTTTAGTAATATGGGTTAGCTTTTCCAGCAACGCTAAATTACTTTGGCTTGCTAGCGTTCGTAAAAAGTGTAATTTTAGGGTAGAGTTTTGCTCTTTTCAAGGCAAAGTACGTAAGGCCTTCTCGACAAGAAAATAAAAATCCAAACACCCTTGAAGATACAATTTTGAAACAAGTAAGTGAAAACCTTTTTCCTGAAAAAGTTTGAGAAAATCGAACTTTTCTATCCTGCATAGGTATAGGTGATCGTTACAGCAAGTTGCTCTTCCTAAGTAAGTCTGCCTTCGGGCAACTTATCGTGGTTTCCAGAACTTGACATAAGTGCTGTTAATTCTCCTGGTTGAATTGCTTCTATTGTCAATTTAATCGCGCTGCGTTTAACGTATTTTCTCCTGGGTGAGAGGAGGCGCTAGTAAAATAAATAATGCGGCCAATAATGTGGCCTAACCATGTGGCAAGAACACAGTACAGGAATTCAACAAGGAACTGGGACCGATCAATTCAGAATTTATTAAAAGCTGCGTCGGCAGTCACCAAAAGGAACTGGAGTACATCTGCCTGAAGCTAAGGGGGTTATTAAATTATAATTCCACGCAATCTATAACCTTTGCAATTGAACGTAAAGAACTTTACATTTATCCAGTTTGCTCTGTTTTGTTTTTAGACATTACACGGTGATTGACTACTTCACACCGTCTTCATCGTCTACTGTTCATCACTGACATTTTCTCGCCGTCTGAAACGTCGTTGTCGAGCCCTAAGAGCGTGGCCGGTCGATAGGTATGAATACTGAATCCTCCTAAAAAGTGTTTATAATGTAATAAAATAACCTAAAATAAGAAAAACTGAGGCCTCCCGTAAGGAATATCTCTATTATCACTGTTGTGGTTGTTTTGGTTGCTTTATTTTTTGCCTTTTTTTTTGTTTTTTGTTTTTTGTTTTTGCGGAATATCTGATGCGTGCTTTTCTTTTTTTTGAGACGCAAACGCTAGTACTTTAATTCCCTATTTGCGATTTCTAAGTAGTTGTAATGCATTTCCCGTTTATATCTCTATCGATCTAAGCAACTGTAACCAGGATTTACTATTTTAAACTTTTTTGTTTTACTTTTAAGAATGTAACTGCAAAGGACACGAGTTTAATTTTTGTCCAGTTAAGTTGAAGCAAACGCCGGTAATGATTATATCATGTTTCAGCCATCATGCACGCAAAAGAAAATAAAATCTAAGACCTTTCATCTCAATCTAGAACCTTGCCAATAGCAGCAACGTGAATTCTTTCAAGCAAGCTTTGTCAGGTTTCATTATCATAACTTATCAACATGTCTTAATTTCTGTTTGTTTTTCTTCTCTCCTTAGCTCGGCGGCATCAATCGCTGCCTAGTAACTCTATAACACGATGATATGTCAGCTGGGAGAAAGAATCGTTGTCAATTTATTCAAGAACAACGACCAATTGCGAAGGGTTAAAGTTGAATTTAGGTTCAAATGTCGTGAGATCGTTTTACATAGGTGATTGTGGGATAGTTACTGTTGTTATACTTAAAATGTACGTACGTTACACTGGATTAAAATTAAACAGGGCTAAGAAATGATTGCTTTTTTGTCCTTTTGTCTTGTGTATTACATTCCTTCTAGGAACAGTTCATCTGGGAAACTCATAGAGGCAAGACTTGGTACTCATCCCCATTGCTAGTGCAAATTTTTGTCATTGTCTTGTACCTGTTGAGGAACGGCCAAACGTGGGGGTTTTGAGTCTTACCGTTTCCCTTTCCCAAAGCAAGTTCGAATCAAAGTTTTGGATGAACCGACTGCGAACAACTTTGATAGCGGCCTTTTTTGAAAGTAGTTTTACTTAATTATCGAATTAAGTCTGAACTTTCTTCAGTCTCTACATGGCGAAGGACACTTTCCGGTAGAATATTTTTGGTAGGTGTTCATATAAAAAAAGACCGGGGTATCCGTCGGTAGTTTTGAAAAGAACTCCTAAAAGGTACCAACATCCTGTTTTGTGGGCGTGGCTTGAACTTCTTTCTCCCCTAATAGGTTCCAATTCTTACATAACACATGGTCTCCTGTCATAGCGAAGCTCCGGCGGCCTGAAAATCCGCCAAGCGGAGCCCCATACCCATATAGGAACGAGAAGGAAACCTATGAATTGATTTTCTCATGGTTATCATGGCTAGCGGTATTGCTCCTGGGCGTGCCAGCTGGCGACCATACTCCAGCTAAAAGGCTAACAGAGAAATGCAGCCTTGATTTATAGCCGCCTTCTATGATATTGGACATCCATGTTATGGTCAATTGACACCTGTCAAAGCAAGGTATCCGCTGACCAGTATCATGTGACCATATCGCGGGCTCGCATTTAGAGCTCATCGACGTAACGTGTTTTTTAAAGTTGATCATGCCCAAGAACTGGTTCTTCTATTGGATCGCGGGCTCAGGTTAGGTTAACTTGTAAACGGGGCCGGGTTGCTCGGAAGCCGGTTAACGCTAATCCAGGATTAAAATTTAACAGAAGTATAAATATTTATTGAATACAAATGTTTTGTTTTGTATATTTTCAGATTATTCAATTTCAACTAATAGAGGGCCAAAGAATATATACGGAAAACCTCACTACAAAGTTACAAAAGTAAAATCAAAATTCTTTCTTAACCTAGGTTATCTTAACCGGGCTTTGAACAACGCAGCCCAGGAGCTCCGCTTTTAGGCTTGGCTAAATCTATATATTATTTTGTTCGACTCAATACCCTGAAAGGTACCAGAAAAACTCCAGCTGTGGACCTTTTACGCAGCGCGCGTTTTTGAACCAAACCGATAAAACTGGATTCCACGAAAATTCCTTTTACTCTCGTGATAAAAACAGCCACAAGAAGAACAAAGAATTTACTGAATCAAAGACCAACTTCTCTGAATCGCAGATATAAGTATATCTTTTTAAGGTTTCCTGAGAGACTTACTTTGCATCGGCCTGAGCGTCGCCTGTCGCAATATACATATCTTTTCCTCTCCACTCTTATTACGTTTATGGCAGATTTTCCCATGCAGTACTAACATACATTAGTATCACCCAACTAGTTGACTAATGCAAATCCTGCATTTTGATTGGCTACGCTACTAGAGGACTATTAGTAATAGTCCTCGAGTAGCGAAATTGGCGCAATCGAGCGTGACGTTTTCTTTCGTTTTATTTCCAAATAGATATTTCTTCAACTTGCATTTGCTAACTTTATTATTGCCCTTTCTGTCCGACTAGTTGGGTGATACTAAAACAATTAGACCCTTCGCCCTTAAGGGCCACGGGTCCATAGCCCATTCGGCTTCGCCTCATGGGCTATCGACCCGTAGCCCGCAAGGGCTACGGGTCTAATTGTTAAGTAGAAATGGTTTCATGACTTCATCACATAAGGAGCAAAATTACTGAATCCTAATTGGCTGAGACAGAGGGCACTTTTTCTTAATCACGAGGGCACTTTTGGTAAACAAGAAAGCATGATTACTTGATGCTGATTGGCTGAGTACGCCTGCATTAAGTTAATTTCCCGGTTAACAGGTTCAAACAGATTTTGAAAAGGAATTTCAGAAACGCATCATTTCTGAGTTTGATCTAAACGCGGTTATTTCATGTTAGCGTGAAACAAAATTAACATGCAGCAAAGCGCAGTCTTTTTCTATCCAAAAATGCATCGATTCGCAGCCTGAAAAATAGTTTGAGTGGGGACGGCTGGTGTCGCACGAAGCATAGAGCTACAGAACCTCATGGCTGCCAAAGTTAATTTCTACGTTTTCCATCGGGTCGCCTTACCGGTATCACAGGTCACCTTATCGCCGTAAAAGACAGCGTAAATTTTGTTGGTACGTTAAGATTTCGCGGTGGAAAGGAGAGTTTTGGATTCAAGAAGTTATTAAAGCTCGTTTGGACACTTGTTTACCTCTTTCATCGATCGATGAAGTAGTTTCACGCCGTTGCATGCTTCGCAAAAGGTGACTAAACTTAGATTGCTTTGAGTGAATTGGACTTGCTGCGTTTTGCTTACTATTATAGTAGGCTTTCTCTGTTCTACTGCTAGCCTGTTCTTTAATGAAGTTTTTAAGTTTTCCTTTGTACAGAATTTTGGCCTTTATGTGATAAATAAGTAATCGCAAGTGCCCTCGGGCAATTGAGAATTAATTTCACTTGAAATTTTGTTAAAACTTTGAAAATACGTGTGAAATTAATCCGTAATTGCCCTTGGGCCCATGCGATTACATATACAAATTGTTAAAAAAAATAAGTAAATTAAATAAAATAAAATAAGCGATAAGCTGAACGAACAAAGAAAATAAAGCATAAAATGTACTCTTTTAGACTACACTGACGTGCCGAAGAAATAATTGGCAATTAAACGCGGAAAGCGAAGTGAACATTTGTGAAAAACCGTTATTATTTGATGGCGGGGGTTAACGGACCGAACACAGAGAATAAGAAGTAAAATATGTGCTTTTTTGAGCTGTTCTAACGTACCTAATAAACAATTAATAGTTATTGGCCGAAGGCGAAGTGGAGATTGGTGAATATATACCGCGACGAAGTCGTAGGAAATCTTCATCACTGTTCACTTCGGCTTCGACAATCAACTGTATCATTTAATTTACAAAATACTGAACTCATTACTTGCAAAAAATATATTTACTTGCAATACGGGCTACTTAGACTACTAACAATACAATGCTCTACTTACAATAAGTCCTTACATTACTTGCTGAACGTACAGTTACTAGGGATACTTACAATACGTTATGCGAAATACTTACATTACTTACAGTACAATATTCCAGTTACAATAAAATTCTAACACGTCCTACATTGTTATCAAAAGAATGAAGTTCTTACTTGCTTAAAAAGGATTATTTAGAGCTAATATAGAGTTATCGTTTTAGAAATAAAATGTAGGTCGCATGCACAATGCAATTTTTTTCTATTATGTTTTATTTTATTTTATTTTAATTTTTAAATTTTCTATCCGTTTCTATTCTTACTAGGGCCTATCTATGGCAAAATAGAAGCAAAATCTATTTTTTGACTTGTGCCACTGAAAGGCGATTTTGGTATGATAATTCGAGCCCTTGACAACGTATGATTTAATATCACTTTAATATTACAAGGTGTAATAAACACTATTATTACGTGACAAAGTATTCTACTTTTCATGGTAATAAAGTTTGGTTTGATCATGCATAACTGTATTGTCAAGGCTAAGAATATAATATCGTGTAACTTATTTCAGTGGGAGTAAAGTAAGGGAAGTGTTAATAACATAATGCTTAATGGAATACAGTAATAAAGCTCAAATTGGTTCCTCTTGAGTTACCAACCAGATTTGATTGTGTTTGATGTGTTGAACAAGTTCCTAAAACGGTTTAGAAAATAATTTCAATGTGTGCGAACACACTGAGTTAAAATGAAACGTTCTTCTTTTGTTTTGAACAGCATAACAAATTATTTATTGTCCAATCAGCGTGGGTATAGAGCAGGCAAGCAAAGGCAGACCTACTATCCCCAGCATTGGGGTTGACCAGTGTATCTCAAGAAATCATTGTTATTTGTGTTTGTCCTCGTTGCGATGCAATTTATTCTGTAATATATTAACTAAGACCACCAACTTATCACGCTTAATGACGTCATCGTGTTCTGGGTATGTAAATGGCTAAATTATGATAGTAAAACCTGTTAGAATTTGAAGACGGGGGTTAACGGAACGAACAGGGAGAACAAAATAATAAATTATGTACTTATTTTGATCTGTTCTAACGCACCAAATAAGTAATTGACAGTTATTGGCCGAAGGGGAAGTCGACATTGGTGAATATTCACCACGGCGAAGTCGAGGAACTTATCCACCGTGGTGAAGATACACCGCAGCAAAATCGAGGGTTAGGTAAATACGCATCCATATTCAAGTCGCCTTCAACGAATAGGAAATTTAAGAAAACCACAACGGCAACGGCAACGAAAATGTCGCCAAACAAAGATTCAACGAGCAATACAATGGCTCTACACATACATTATAACTCTTGCTACATTTCTTTGCGTCCTCTGCAAAACACTGAAGAACATAAAATGAGCAAATTCTGCGTTGTGTGGAGAACAGGAACCACGACAGATGATTTTGGCTTTTTATTTTTCGAACTTCAGCTTTTTTAATATTTTAAAAAAAGACAAAGACAAACAAACTGAAGCCTTTTAGAGTATCGCGAGATTCGTAGGTGAGATATAAATTCATCTTTTTGATCTACGTTGCCCACAGCATCGCCGTCATAGTTACTTAAACTCCCAATTGTCCCGGTACAAATTTCGGGGGTGAATTTTTTCGTAGGTGAATATCGAGGACTACAAATAACAGACTGAAGCAATTGGAAACACAAAGGCAATTGATCGTCAGTATTCATCTATGTGGCCGTGTAGGTTTAATAATAGGTCAATTGTGATTCAACTTATACATCGATTAAACAAGAAAAATAAATAAAACCAATTGATTCGGTCATGGATAGTCATCACCTAAAATGATTCTATCCAGTCTGAGAAAAAACGAATTTCGGTCACTCGATCTGCCATAGTTTGTCATGGCTGGCAAATCCCATTAGGACTACGTGGACGATCTTGCTCCTGTGGGAATGGTAGTCAATTTTGAACTTCCCTATGCGTTCAATACCTGGGACTTGGAGTGATGTCTCTGGAATAACTAAATATTTCATTCAGTGGCCATCCGCCTAGCTTGTTTACTTGACTAGGTGGTGGAGTGGCTTAGCAACCAAGCTGAGATATGTCATCGTCGTAAGCCGAGCCTATCGACCAACCAGAATTTCGAATTCTTTATTCATGTTTGGAAATTATACTAAGTTGCAATGTTTGTGCCGTATCAAAACGAATTTCCCTGTGGATGTGTCAGACAAGCACAGAAAATAAACACTAATTCAATTAGTTTTGGCCCAAATGGTTTTTTTCAGGCAATTTCACTCCAACTGTACTCGACAACATGGCCCTGCTTTCTAAAATATACAAAACTAAGGGAGATTGAAGTTGTTAGTTGATTTTTTCTTTCCACGTCTGAAGCTGTTATTGATTATTGCTTTTTAATTAACCATGGGAATTCTCAGCCAGGTGGGAAAACATGACCTTTTTTGTTTTCGTGGATTTGGTTTAGCTCAGTTGAACCTAACCTTATAGACATGTTCATAACTCAGGGACACTTCTCTGTTACAGACAGGTCAAGTTGTCCCAGAAAAATCAGAATTCATACAGGCGCTTAGCTTCGTCCCTTTCTTGTCCGTACAAAAGCGTGCTACTGTTAGTATTAGAAATATAAAAAGAAAAAAAAAGGAAAGAAATAATGGCCTTGAAGCACACATTTTCAGGATAACAAGCTTATAAGCTACGCTGGCTGGACTCCAAACTACTTTCTTTCTGAGCAACTGTCTGGTTGTTATGTGAAAGAAAGAATGCAGCACGCATTGAATATACAATGAGTTATTTCTCCCCATAAGATGCACATCACCCGTACAGGAACCTCATTTATTACCTGAGTCACACCCCAGCCGCAGTACGCACCAAGCCAACTATTTGGAGAAAGAACGGTAAGTTTTACATCACGCACGTAAATGATTTCTCAGTTACTTGCTCCAAGGAAAAGAGTGTGTGACAGACGCGTGTAAATAGCCTATCGCGCGCAGATGATCAGGTTATCATATTTGCGAATGTGTAACGCCGAGCACCCTAAAGAGTATATTCTGAATCTTTTAACTACATTTAAAGGTAGAAGACTTAACCAGATTAATTTCTTTATCATAATCTTTGGCAGTTTCTGTCTCGAGTTTGTATTAGTTTGGCACGGTGCACAAAAAATTATTTTCCTTACGTAAGAAGATCATGATCGGTCAAAACTATACTCATTAAATATTAGACAAATGCTGAAGCAAATTTCTCTGCAATTTTCGCCAACACTCTTTTTTCAAATTTTCGTAAAGTTTCCTTTTTAATTTCCAAATGTCCGTAAACACATAAAAACGTCCATGGAGGAAAGAATTATTAATATACCCTGTGAAATATCGCTGTATCCCAATAGTCGATAAATTATTCAGTAAAAATCATACTTTAAACTGTGTGTTGCGTATCGTATTTAAGGTCGGCTGTTTGAGAGAATACCCATATTTCTTTCTCTTTTCTTTTGTTTTTAACAAGTTGTGGGTATTGGGAATAGCAGCTGGAAAAAGGAAACGACAGTAATTTGATTGTGCAGAGGTGTTACGAACTGACAATGATATTAGCGAAAACTCTCTATATCGGCAAGAATGCAAGAGAAAAAAAAATACAATAAAGCAACACTAAGCATTATCACAGCCACAACTGACAGGAACTAGGGCAAATAGTCCCACAGCAAAACATTTTAATATGGACTTTTGATTGTTTCTTGGCCGTGCTTTTGAGATCACTGTTTGTTGTTGATACTTAAACAATTATACTCTTCGATGTCTCTCCAAACTCGGTGGCATATTATTCGCCTCAATTTCAGACAGTAATTATTAGTTTTTTACGGGAAGGTTCGTCAAGCCCAATTTTTACTATACCAACTACGCATAGAACAGAGAGCTTTAGCAATGACGACGATAACGCCAAGGATGACAACTTGTAAAAAACGGATTTTACGTTGGGATGCCGCAACCGTGTAGACCTCTTCAGTACGCCTATCAATCTAAAAACTTGCTCTCTTTAAATATGCAATGACAACGTTTGATTCCAAAAGAAGATACGAAAATTTAGCCATTTCGCGCAGAACCATTGCAGAACCATTGCTCTGCTTGTGAAACCTTTTGTTCGGTGACGTTCTCGTTGGTTTCACCGTCGTGGTTTGCTTAAGCTCTCTTTCGATCAGGCCATTGCTTAAAACTTGTTTGCAACTTTGCTACACTTAAGAATATAATCACTAGTTTGTTTGTTTGTTTATTTGTGTCTGTTCTAAAATGTGAATTGCAGATATTTACAAGCAAGTATGGATGCTCGAATTGTCGCCGTTTTTCTTTTTCTTTGCTTGTCAACTGGTTACAGCCTCAAGAATGATGATGTCGATGATGACATCTTGGACATGCTGCAGGAAACGGACAATTTGAAGGAGGCGCCCGAAATGGTAAGCTGCGACGGCTCTCTTATGTTCGGTTCCTGTTTTGCTTTTTCGGCAATTTTCCATCCCGGCCATGCACAAAATAAGGTCATTTGCAATTTTGATTTTTGTGAACTCTAAAATAATTATGTTGACGTAATATTTCCAAAACCTAAAGTAAATGCATTTATTTAGAGTCAAAGTGGTTTAATGGGTAAAGTTTAAGGGAAAACTATTTCTCGACCTAAAATGCAGTGGATCGCTTTTACAAAGACTGCCACTTAAACCAATCCTCTTCTTCTTCTTCTTCTTCCTCTGTTTCTTCTTCTTCCTCTTCTTCTTTTTCTTCTTCTTCTTCTTCTTCTTCTACCTCGTCTTCTTTTTCTTCTTCCTTCATCTTCTTCCTCTTCTTCTTCTTCTTCTGCTTCTCCTTCTCCTTCTTCTTCTCCTTCTTCTTCTACCTCGTCTTCTTCTTCTTCTTCTTCTGAGCTCGTTAATTTTTTCTTTGTTAACTCCTCATGCAGGAGGAGGATCATTTGGTGGAACGGTAGGTAATGTTTCATTGATATTCAAATTTAATTTGCTTAAGGTGGCCTACTCCAGTTTTTTGGAGACTCAGTAGCGCGCGCTATGATTGCTTGCCAGACGTCAGTATTAATCGCACGCGCAAAAATGACGCAAGTAACCCCAAGAACAAACGAAAACCACTTCAGCACTTAAAATGCGTTAAATCACTTCGGTATACGTAGCAATAGTTTCAAAGTCCCTTCAAACATGTGTTTAGGCCTAGGGCCAAAAAAAATATGTCAAAAAAGCTCGATAAACACAAGTAAAAGAGTTCTAACCTTTCTCGGACTCGATAGAGGGCTTCGCATGAGCGCGCGCTTAAATAAAGGGCATGCGCAATTCAATTCTCCTCCAAGGTTGTAAAAGCCAGTCTTTGATGGAGGATTGCTCGAAAACTTACTGTACAACCCACGATGAAACTTTTACAGTTGATTTGTAGGGGTGAATCACGTTTAGAGCCAAGATTTTGAAAAATCTGTAAGACCGATTTTGAGCTATTCTTGATTTCACATTTTCTCCGTTTGCGAAAAATCTGTCCTACAGATTTTTGTTTTACTTTGCATGAATGTTACATCAGAGCAAATTATTTATTCCTGAAATTTTGAGGTTGGGTCATCCTGATAGATTTTGAGAAAAACGTGATTTAACCTGCTAGTGCCCAGTCTCTCCTTAGGTACTCGGTCGTTCATTTTGATCATTTGTTGACGTTTAATTGTTCAAATTTCCCATAGAATGGTAAAAGAATTAAGAAAACAGTAAATAGAGAAAGAAAAATCATCTTGGAGCATTTTTCAAAAGAGTTAGGAGTTGGGCTGTTATAATCTATCAAAACTGTAGTAAGCCACCACTTCCGGGTAAAGAA
>NW_028301553.1:9620000-9645000 GCF_042242905.1 Orbicella faveolata
CGCCAAACGTTTTAAGGGGTGAATTTTACCAACGACTGTGATCAGTTTACGATGAGTACTTGAGTTTCCACCAGAAAGAGATTAATATAAACACAAGCAAAAGCATTTAGCACCGATACCTTGGAGCAAGCAGATGGCCAATACGAATAACCAGATGCGCTTAAAACGCGAACTTCTAGCACTGGGAACATTTCCAAATATTCCTTCCCTTATGTACATTGAAAATCAACCATTCGACAAGTCGTTACTCCCCAAATTAACATGGATGCAAGTTTTTTTATCCTCTTCGCGACTAAAGCGTTAGCAAAGATGTGTCGCCATAATAGAGATCGCTCAATCCCCGCACAAACATTCCAAATCCAACGAGATTCGCATTCCGATACAAATTGAAAATCGCTGCCAAGAAAAAAACCCTGAAAGAAAATTCGAATATAAAAAATATAGAGTTTCAAGTGACGCGCGAACCGACAACTACTGGAACCCATCTAGGAAATCCTGGTCATGGATCACCATGACATCACAAGGCGAGAATTCCGGCAGTTTCAAACAATTACGTCATGGTGGCGAAATCCTCGCGCTTGTCGGCACTGAAACGAAAAACATTCACACTCGTTTGATTTCAAAGCAACATTCAAGGCAAACAGTGAGTTGAACAAAACGCGGTTTTTTCCGTCGGTGAACGCTCCGCGAAATGCAAAGGAACTCGTCGCGTGGGTTGAACGCGAACACGGCAATCCCAGACGTGGGCGGAAGCGAAAGTTGATAAAGTCACGGTAGACGGAGAAAGGGACATTTACGACCACTGAACCGTTTGAAAAACGGATTTCCGAACAATATAACAGGTGGAATGCTCATTGAATCCGCTCGAGTGGGCTGCATACGAAACATTCCCCGATTTACCTGCAAGAAACTATACCTTGTTTTACATTTTATCGGTCTGTTCGTCAAGTATATGTAAGACCTAAAGATCTGACGGCGAAACGCCAGAAAAATGGGGCGGGTAGTTTTATTTCATACTCGTCAGGAGAGGCCTTAACGACCGCTCTCACAGAAAGAACAAGCAGTCACAATCGCTATTCATCTTGTTCTTACGCAATGTTAAACACTGTCACACCCCCGTGTATGCAAGCGCCAATCAAAACTGACAAGCGTGTGTTGAAGGTGCTGAGAGCGTCTCCGTCAATTAAGTAATGCCCTTGAAATGGATGACACAATATTATCATGACATGGTCGTAAAGCGCCTTACCATTGACACCGTTCAATTTGTACTCGGCTATAACCTCATTGACATCATAGTTTCTCCAGGACAACTCCGGGTCAAGGGTGAAGCATTCCTTAGAGATTCCCAAATATGGTCGTCGATCGGAAATAGCATAATTTAATTCTCCTTGACCTACTGTTGGCTTTAAATACGAAGACTGAGTTCGTTAGCTTTATTTGATACAAAGAGTAAATATTCCTACACTAGAAAAATCCTGACCAAACCGTAGAGGACCGTTTCTTCTCTATTCAATTCGAAATTCGCCCCTAATCCTTTGGCTTTCAAATTAAAACCACCTATCTTTGTACGCTCTCGATCGACGTTTCTCAGTTGTATCGCTTTGATCGGTTAACAGTTAAATTGTGTTTAACTCATGGTAAAAATGGAAATGAATTTCTCCTAGATAAAATATAGCACCGTGTACAATTTATCGAAAACGCAGTGAGATATCACACCGATAAGTACCACTTGATTACAGTAATCCGCTTAAGATTGACGAATTTTGTTTCAATATTAATAACGACAGAGGCAAAAGGAGAATAGTTAAATAAAAGAATAAGATGCACACGAGTTAAAATTCAAAGATTGTCTTGCAATGAATTGTACCACGGTTTTTAATTTGAAACACACTCGTCAGGAAATTGTGTCCGAGCTAGGCCGAGACAATGCTTCTGTCATGGGCAGACGAACCCAATGTCTGAACAGTGTTCTTCATGTAAGACGTCACGTCAAGTCGACAAATTTTAGTTGCTTTTCTTGAAAAAAAAAAAAAAATGAAGCTAATTTCAAGTCAGAAGCAACAAGCAATCAGAAAACGAAAGAAATTCGATCGTCTGAATCTAATGAGAGCGAAAATTATGAAATTCATGAAAATAAGTCTAAAATAAATTCAGCCATTGTGAAACTATTGTCAAGTACCAGTCAGATCATTGTTTGAAGCGAAACCAGCGAAACTGCTAACACATAAACAAATTCCAAGCGTCTTTAGAAAACGGGAATGTTAACAATTTTGGTTCAGTCCTCCCAGCTTCCGCATCACCAGGGGACGGGTATCTGAAAAGCTAATTTTCAATTGTTTTTGGAGGATCGGACGTTATAGGGATGGAGAAGAGAGTTCACTCTGATTTATACATAAGTGAAACGGGCGTCACTCAATTAACTCAACATGTAAGATCGGGGCCAGTGTGACAAATTTCATCTTAACGGTATAATGAGCAAATTCATTACAAAGGTTGTTAACCAAAATTATGATATAGCTTTGTTGCTTAAAATTCGCCGTAATAGACATCATGGTGGTTGTGTTCATCATCTTAGACTGGATATTTGTTTTGTTGAATACACTGAGCTACCATGATTCCCTAAGGACCGTTTCGTAGAAGGAATTGGCCATTGAAGATCGACGACTTTAAAAACACTTAGCAGTTTTAGATGCATTTCCAATACTTTTATGAGACCCAAATATAAAAATTCACCAGATGAACCAATTCTGCTCACGCCCTGGGCGGTTTGGAAACACGCAGTTAATTTTGCTCCTTATCCTGTTTAGTCCTGGTTCAACTGGATCAACTCTTTCTTCTTTTGCCAAGACTTTGCATAACACCATCAAAATGGTGGTAATTTAAAAATCCTGAAATTTGTTTTCTTTTCGCAGAGGCTACTGTAGGGTCGTCATAAACAGCTAACGGCATTACGTTGAAGGCAGTTTCCGGAGCAATTTTTATTTCCAGCATCTTTTTCTTTAACATAAAAAGTATTCCTAGTAGGTAGTAATGGTAACAAGACTGAGTGGAGCCCAATTTGGTCTGTAATCACACGAGTGATAACCAAAATCGGACGAGCGCGAAGCGGGAGTTCGATTTGTTAATCACGAGTGTGATTACAGACTGAATTGGACGACACGATGTCCTGTTACCAATTAATCATAACAATTACAATTTCCCAAAAAGCAAAAGTTCATTTGAAAAAGAACGTTTAATAGTCATTTTTAAATATCATAATTGAAAATATGGAGAATAGCTTGCAAAATGGCTGTTAAGTTTCTTTCAAAACAGTCACCAGAGACTAAACCTCCACAATTTTACAAAGTCAGTCTCTTGAACTAGTTACTATAGTGATTGCAATCAATGTTGTGATTGGTGGATTTAGTGAAGAGGACTTAAAATGATTGGCTCATGTAACTGTCCGATTACACGTGTCCCATTACACTGTCCGATTACAGCTTTGCAGATTAATTAGAGCAAAATACAGCAGTTTATGCACCAATCACATTTGAGGAAATTGTAATTGTTATGATTACAGTAAAACCATGCTTGTAAGAACCTAGTTTTTGAAGTCTGGCAAAATAGGTTCTTGTATTTTGGGGTAGTTATTGGCAATTAGGCTAATTGGTTCTTAATCTGATTAGGTTCTGAATTAATTTTCTCTGAAGGAGAGATAGTTGTTGATTACCAGAAAAATAAATAAGCATGGGTTTGGACCTTAAATAGACAGCATTTATTCACAACTGTATTATGATACGCCTGGCACAACTGGTGAGAGTTTGTATATGTAGTGTTGTCTCTATAAAAAGAGTTCATAATTTAAGTGAAACTCACATATAAGAACCTGCTTGATCTTATTTGGCTAAACAAGTTCTTCTTGTATTTCTGGGCACCAAAACGGAAAATTTCAGCCAGCAAGTTCTTAATTCACTAGGTTCTTACACGCTGGTTTTTAAAGTGGAACATGAAGTTTACTGTAAGCTTTTGCCTTTTCGGAAAGGATTTCCTATTGAGAAAATCTGTTGATTGGAGGAAAAACTATAGAGAAATACTATTTCTGCAAGATAAGGATGATTGCTCTGAAAACGTTGGCCTGGCTAGCGAACGACAACCGTGAAAATGTCGTCTGCGAAAGTCACTGGTTTCAGTTATCCGTAATAATAATAATAATAATAATAGTAATAATAATAATAATAATAATTTATTATTTAAAAAAAGAGGAGTGTTTATTGTGACAAAAACTAGAGCTAAACTTTACAAAATATAATAATAATAATAATAATAATAATTTATTTCTAGCGCATTACATTAAAAAATCTCAATACTCTTACAGAATAAAAATGAGAAAAACGATAACGAAACCAATATAAGGAAAATATATTAATTTACAATGGATGATCAAATACTAAAATTCATTAAATACTAAAATTCATCATAAGATACTAAAATTCATTATAGAAATACTAAAGATCATTATCCGTAGAGAAAAGATGGCGACTGGGCCCATGACCCATAATTCTTAGCGCACGAAAAACTCTCATAAAAAAGTTAATAAATCAGTAATAAAATCTTATTAATAAAATCTTCATGATCAAGCCTAGTCTTAAGAACAATGAAAAATATTGCAAAAATACATGTATAGCTTTCCTTGTGCCGTAATGGGTTGTGTTAAGTTAGCAAGGTTTTGTGGTAAAATATACAGCCACATATACAAGAACCATTTTTGCTCGTGTCCTTTCACCAGCCATTCCACAACAATGAACGCGCCTTCTATACCTGTGAGAATAGTTGGACTACTTATTCATACATTGGCTTTGACTCAAATCAGACGAGTATGTGGCATTCCGTAAAGCATGCGCACTAGAAACGCAGCAGAAATTACAATGGCTTCTACGAATTTTAACGATTCGCATTCAAGGCGAACAAAACTTAGTCTCCTCCGCAGCCGTTGTTAGGGTCGTCACGCAACGCTTCTCCCCCACTAACGGCTGCTTAAATCCGAACCCCATTTGTTTCCCTTTGTTTAGAGTTCACGTGAAAATTACAGAATGCTCCAATCACACGTTGCCTATTGTTAGCTCTGAAACCAATCACGTATCAGTAGTTTGTCAATGACGTCAGTTTCCCGCGTAAATTCATCGCCTCCTTCGCGAGATGTTGCGAGACATCCCAGAGATTTCCTATGGATCTCACTCCGAAGAAAATAGTCGAAAGTAGCTCTAGGTGCTTCATTTGTTCGTCGGCTTCCCTCAAGAATAACAAAATCTTTATTTTCGGTAAGAGTTCACTCGACATTGCTGAAGTCATCCGATCCTCGCTATCGATGGAGCATGGAGTGAGTCGTTACTCAGAAAACAGCGAACTGTTCGTCTGTAGAGACAAATGCTACCAGCGTTTGATAAAATGTAATCGGGTATCGGATAAGTTGAAGGAGCTAAAGAAAGAAATCGAAGAAGTCTTCAAGGCAAGAGAAAATCCCAGGGTAAATCGCCTACTACATCCAGATGAGAATGCCGACAGCGGTGCCAAAACAGTACATCAACTTCATCACCTCGAGGAAAAGCATCCAAATCGCTGCGATTTGCCGATACCACTTGGACTTCTTCTGCCTTCCACGAAGATTCGGATGCGTTGGGAACACCAATTTCTGCTGACAGAGCGCCGCTGGGTTCCTGCTTATCACCGATTCAAAGTCATCCCTTTGGTCTGGTCTTACGGGCTTTTCCAAATGCACAACTGAAAGGAAGTTCTCCCCTTCCAATGTTGACATCGACGCCGATTTCTGGCCATGGCTCTCGTGATACAAGTCAAGTCAAAGTGTCCTTTGAGTATCCGAGTAAAAATGTGAACAAAACTTTATCATCGACTCATCAGTCCGTTGGAAAGGCCTCGGCTCATGGCGTTCCATAGCAAATCGCGGGAGCAATAATAAATTGTTAACCACTACGACAACACAAGTGGAAGAGCTTGATAAATAAGAGATTTGTCGCCAAAGCCGGTAGCCAGGTTCACAAAAACATCTTTCCTATTTAAAACTATTTTGTCAATTGCCAGCTTCTGATGATAATTTAAAGTGGGGATTTTGAACTTGGAAGACACCAAAATAAAGGCTTCTTCGAGCGACGCCATGTTGGTTTCACTATCAGTAGCCGATAGAACACGAGTTGTGATTGGACAATTTAGTCTTGGCGCGACCGCCTCAGGAATATGTGAGGGATATTGTGATTGGCTAATCCGCGGAAACAAATGGGGTTCGGGTTTAAGAAGCCGTTAGTGGGGGAGAAGCGTTGCGTGACGACCCTAATAACGGCTGCGGGGGGAGACTAAACAAAACTAGTCGCGTCTTGAAATACGTCCTGCACGATCGAAATCATACAAATAAATTGAAAAATTGTACCTCAGTGACAGGCAGGAAATAAAAAATTGTTCTCCATATGCACTTTAATCCAAAAGTCTCGTGAAAATCGCAATCTTAATTATGGCAGTGTTTATTGGTACACGGTAGTCGAAAAACTTACTATCAATGGTAACAGCACGGAAAATAAAAGTTTTATACTTAAACTCCATCTGTCGACTTTTCTCCTGGAAAAAATATCATCGCAAGTCAACGCAAGTGCACGCAAGGCCTGACCAAACGGGCTCGCAAGTATATAGACCCAAGTTTTCAACTTGCATGTGCTGTACTAGCGAGTCCGTTTAGCCAGTTTGTTGGCTCTGTTGCTGTTGTGCTGTTGTTGTTTTGGTTTTGCTGTTTGCTTTTTGTTTGCTTTTTCCTGTGGAACATGTCGTTGTCACTTTTTGAGTATTGTCAATATCTTTTGTTATTCTTTACGTGGCAAATAAATGATAATGATAATGATGATGATGTTGATGATGGTGTGCACGGACAACTGCGTCAATGAAACAGACCGGCACTAATTCATGAACTTGACACGCGAAAGTATGACGGGCGTGGCTTATTCTAGGACGTTTTTCCTACACGTGCTAAATCGCACAGGCGAAACGGTATCGTTGTCTATATCGTCGGATCAGAAGGGTGTTTACATCAAATGTCTCTCATGAAACACTCGAACCGATAACAAAGAAATATATAAGAATTTCACATTTTTTAGTATAAAAATCGTATCATTTAACTTCAGGCGAAAAGTCATAATCCCATTTCTACAATACAGGAGAATTTAAATTTTAAAATTCGCCTCAAAACCTCTCCAGACTCCTCATTCATATTAATTTTCTTCTTCAGCCCTCGGTGACTTAGCTCCGCGAAGCAGGTTGCCAATATCAACAAAGCTTTCTTGGAACAATGAGAAGTACAGTAAGCCTCTAGCTTCCTTTAAAACGTTGATAAATTCAGTTACCGGGAGATCAGTCAATTTGGTTTGTTTATTACTAATGTTCATCAATTTACGTGACTTGCATCACGATGGCGCACTCACTTTTAATTACTGTTCAGCATTTTTCAATATATTACTTTCTAATAAATAAACTTTCTTTTAATATTTGAAATTTTGCAAATTATCTATCGACGAAAGATCGCGCAAGATTCACAATCCATTCAAAACCGCGTAGAAACCGCAGAGCGAGAGCATGCACAAATTATGAAACGTAAATAGTGCGTGTGTGTTTTTCCATCGCGGAACGACATTGACCTTTCTATTAAAAGATCAACACAACACGCATACAAGTTGTCACGAAACAATAAAACAAATCGAGTATATAATCCGATTGAAATAGTGTTCAGTAGGTCATAAATTCATCGAGAAGAAGAGAATCGTAGACGAGAACCGTCCTGTTTGTAAAGGTAAACGTGTTCTTCCTAAAATTTCAAAATTATCACTCGATATGATTTTAGTATCGTGGAAAATGCGAAAATTATCTTTGTCTTGCGATGTGGTGGGCCCGTAGGCTCGTCTGCAGACTTGACCTTTACTTTTTATGATGTGAAGTAACTATACCAAGATGGCGAAATTTCAGAAGTCTCCACAATCCAGTATATGAAAGTACATGTACGGCATTTTATCAGTAGAAATTAATTATGCATGTGGTAGATTAGGAGTAACTGCAGAATATCCTGCCACCAGCATCATTTTTTTTTTCTTAACGATGATGATATGGATCGCTTCTGCGATAAGACTATTTCGACATGAAGTGCTAGCATATAATTTATACAAACTCGAAACGACTCACCGCCATTTTGGATTAACTCTGAGCCGTTGCTTCATGCTTGAAGTTGAAGGTTTGTTTGTTAAGGTTCGGTTCTTCTTATCGCGCTTTCCTCGACTGAGGAATTTAACTTCCAGTGACTCCTTCCAATACACTTAAAGAGTTCACTGAGTTTAATGAAATGAGGTTTTGGTTGTACCTCATTGACAAAGCCACTAGGCTCCTTCAATCAGTTTATACATGTACTTCTGTCGTCGTGACCTTGGTCACGTTATTTTTTCGTCGTTGCGTGACGGTCTGATGATTACTTATCATTATATTTCGTCCTGTAGAAAAAGACGTACAGACAAAAAAAAAACCTTTCTCGAGTTTCAATGCTAACAAACAAATAATTTTGTCAGCCATCACTAAAAGTGTTTTTCTTATCAGCTATTTTCTTTATGCAAGTCCCATTTTCTTTCTAAACTAAAGCTGAGATCAGAAAGCCGCGAAATTTGGAGCATTTCCCTTCCGCCGTTCTCTCCCCACAACTCGCCTCAAATTTTATAACGAGGAATTTTTCCCTGCAGTGGTTAGATTTTTTTTTCGCCCTACTCTCCATATCTCCTCTCATTCTTTTCAGCAACGAATAAAATGGCAGACGGAGTGGATCCGAAGCCAACAAGTGCTCCTGGTGGGGTTATGGACCGTTTCAAGAACATGCTCTATAAAGCGAAAGACGCAGCAAAAAATAACATGAACATGGGATTTATGGGCTTGTTGAAGGACAATCAGATCACGTTAAAGAACCTTCTCGTGTCCGGTGTTACCGTGGGTTTACAGGTGCTTTTGAGTAAGGAGGTGTTCGACTGTCCCTTGAACCACCACAAAGCCTATGGAACTACGTTTCTGGTGGCTCCAGTTTTTATAGTTTTCTTCGTCAATCTAGTGGTCCTTGGTGAACTTTCCACACTTACAGACAGAGTCTGCATGGGAAAGTATTACCGGTGGTGTGACTGTGGTGCTCGTGTCTTACCAGCCATTCTCAAGGCTTGTTTTGGACCCTTCTTTTGGATGATCGCTTCTTTTGGTGACACTACGTACTACGTCTGCAGGGAGGTTGGACAGGCCATCGAGAAAAGAAACCTGACTAACGAGACAGAGATCAAAATATTACAAGAGAAATTTGCAGAGGCCAAAAGTCATTCCCATGTGTTGGCTTGGGTGTTATTCTCCATTTTGGTCTTTGTAACAGCCACCGTAATCATTTCGGGGAGATGTGCGCTCAAAGATAATCACCTTTCAGAAGGTTAGGCATTAGTTTGCCAGATAACGCTTTGTAGCCCTTAATCATTAGGTATCTTGCAATGAAAAATGCGCTGGGGCTCTGAATCCACTTTGCATTATACAGTATATGATTTTTTTTTGTTATTTTTTTTATTGTTATTATTATTTGAAATGATCTGCTGGCCAGAAATGCGTCAACAAGAAAGTAGCCTTGGGTGAGGGTGGGGGGGGAGGGGGGGTAGGGGAGGGGGGAAAGTACTTACGCTGATCTCAAATTTTCGTACCATAGGCCGTATCTTTCAAGCTATAGTGGGCAAACTTAGGGACATTTCCTCACATTAATCATGGAATATTTTGGTGTTGATTGTTTGGTCATCTGACTTCACGTTTCTATGGCAGCCATAGACCCACCCAAATTTGCTGTTTTGTATAGCCAGGAGCCCGTGGGCTCCTGGTATAGCTTAAATAAGAAATGTTTGGAGATTTCACTCCAAATTCTTTAACAATATATTTTTCATGTTTTTTTGTTTGTTTGTTTGTTTTTTACATCAATTTTGGAGTTGTTGTTGTGATATTTTTGAAAAGATGGTGAATCCTAGATGGCCGGCATTTTGAAATATAACGTCATTTAGTCCTGGTATGATGTCATGATTGATACGTCATCGTCGCTTAAGTAACTAAGTTTGGATGCTTTACATGTCATGTAAGTTTGATCACGACTAAGTCAATACTTACGTTTGGGGAGGGGGAGGGGTGGGCACAAAAACCCCCAACCCCAACCCCAACCCCAACCTTAACTCTCAGGCTGACGAACGGAATAAAAAACGGGATTAAGATTTTTGCGAAGTTATCATCCACAGATTGCCTCCTTTATAGATGCGTTGCATCGAACGAATCCTTATTTTCCCTCAGAATTGCGCAGAACAAACTTAACCTTTTGATTATCGAAGATATTAGTTTCGCAGGATACGTCCTTGGTACGTTTGAATCCTCTGGCGTGTGATAAGATTACAAGGACGGAAAGGTCTGATATACACCCAGCCATTGCGCTTTAGTTTTTAAACGTGTTTCTCTCTCTGTATATCTAGATCGCTTCAGTCTTGAGAGACGTGAGGCTGTTGCTGCGATGATTGCCTTTCACGAACGTACCAGACATCTCGACAAGGAGAAGAACGATAAAAAGCGACAAAAAGAGGCTATCACGAGCGACGCCGATCCCGAAACTATCGCCAGAGAACCTGAAAGCAACGAGGATAACGACAAGACGGCAGAGGAGGCAGCAGAGAGTGAAACATTCCGCCTTTTGGGGAAGTACAGAGAAATCACGCTTTACCCTGACGGCGCCCCTGAAGAATTTGCCCAAAAAAGAGTCGAAAAATTGTTTGAGAATTGGTCCAAAGAGGACGACTGGCATTACCTTAAAGTGTATGAAGAATTTGCTGGAATGTATCCCAGAGTCACGTGTGGGAAGCCATGGGTGCCATGGGTGTCTGATTCCTTGCTCAAGACCAAGAATGTGTTAACAAAAAGTGTCTCGCCATCTGATTAAGTGTTTAAATTGCACTAGACAGTGAAACAACACCATCATATCACAGCAATTTTTGATCCCGTGAACTTTTGGTCAAAACGATGCCTAAACGATGCCACTGAGTATCTTCAGTTGTACACAGTTAAGTAAAGAGTTAAAGGGAGATAAATTCCTCTAAAAGAACAAAGATGGCGACTGCTACATTTCCCCATGATTCGTAGCGCCCAAAAACGTACGCAGAGGTACTAAAATCTCCTAACTTGCACAATGTCGTTAGTACAGAGGCAAATAATGCAAAAACATGGCTTTCCTTGTGCCTGATGGGCTGCGATGGGTTTGCCAAGTATTGTGGTAAAATATACAGCTGCCATCTCTTTTTCTCATGGAGGACATAGTTAGTTTTCAGTGATTTTCACCAGACGGAACAATACAATTTGAAAACGAGTGCCGATTTTTTTTCAAATTGACATCGTCACCTTGTGTGCGTATAACCTGTTTCGACATATCTTTTGTATTATAGCTTAAGTGCACATTTCTACCAACTTTTAACGAAACTAAAACTATTATATTCCATTTAGGTTTCCATCGCTGTAAACATGTACATTAGGTTTTGACTTAAAAAGTCGCGCCATTGATGCTTGTGTTATTGCCCCTTTAACTGGGCCTAATATTGTAGTTTAAATATCAAAATCAAACTTTTTCTGTCTGCTTTTACCATTTTGAGCAGTTCCCATCGGCTGGTATTGGGCCGACGGCAGAGCCTGTGTAGGGTAAGACTAACGTTTTCTACATTTATGTAACGGATGTATCAACTTATTTTTAGGATAACCCAGTAAAAAGATTTAACACAGTAGGTTGGTTTCAAACTTGTCGTCCCGTCTCGAGGATGGCAACTGTTATATATTGAGATCATTAATTGGGCACAACAAGTCAGTGTTATACGACGAGCTGCTCACTACGACTGGCATGAAATCCTTATATTGTAGGCACTTAAATCAGGCGCTAGTACTTCTTTTTAAATGCTTAAGTGGTCTGGGACCTACTTATCTTGCAAACCGTTATAAATATAGGCATACACCCTACGGTCTAAGAGGAGAGAGCTCGACTTTAGAATTACCTAATTTCAATCCTAAATTTAAAAGGAACTCTTTCTCTTATTTATTAACTAAGTTATGGAACAGTTTGCCCTCTTAGGTACGTCTTTTAAGTGATGTAAATGACTTCATAAGTAAATTGCAAGATTGTAGCTTTTTAGAATGTGTCTTACAGTTTCTCTGTTACGTTTTTAGCTATCTTATAGTTATTTACCCTTTTTTTTCTTTTTTTGTGGGGCTTATATCTATTAAGTTGTTTTAAAATAGAATAACGTTGTTACCTAGAATAGAATAATATTATTAGCTGTAATTACTATAGTTTTCATTTATACAGGTTCGTATTTTGAACGAGTTCTTAGCTCCGCGACGAAACGTGTTAAAATAAACGATTAATTGATTGATTGATTGATTGATTGATTGATTGATTGATTGATGAACACCTATTACAGCCAACCTTCCCGTCGTGCGCTGGCGTATGTCGCATTGATTTTATTGGCTACTGTATTTTCCATGGCAAGGTATACAATAATTATGCAACGCTTTTCAGCGCTTAGAGAAACCATGATTGCCTAGTCTGCGTGCAGACGGTTACAATTTCCTACGGTGGCCCGCAAGGGCCACCGCACATACAAACTTTATATTCCTCATACAAACTTTATTTAGCTCTTATTAACCGAGCAGGAGGTCTGTATGGGAGAATCTTGACCGAGGTCGTGAGTACAGACCGAACGCAGTGAGGTCTGTACACACGACCGAGGTCAAGATTCTCCCATACAGACCGACTGAGCTCGGTTAATAAGATGTTTATTATATGGCAAACAAGAAACAAATAATTCGTTTAATGTAACTGGTTTGTACTAGCTGACATTTTGCTTGCGAACGGCAATGAGTTGAATTTTAATCTGCCAAAGTTTGCTTGCCCTCTTTACTTTTTTTTTTCATCAGGCTTGGTTCCGAGTTAAACCAATTATTCGAATTTTAACTGAACATCAATTTCTACGACGAATTTGCGATCCTAAACTAGTGAAAACATCTCTTCGTGGTCGCAAAAGAAAAACATCCACTAAGCGTAGTCACATGACCCAAGCATTTGCACTTTAAATACGCTATAATAAAGTGTCCTTCACATCATACTCCCCCTTCTCGATGGGCCAGTGGCTCATCGACCTATCAATAGGAGTTTCTTGTGTTTCTAGCTTAAAGTTCACTATAGTTCTAGTCTTAAAGTTTGCTGTTGTCCTATTCTTCTGCGTCATCTTCTGAAAGGAGTTCTGATGGGCAAATTCTGGTGATCGGTCTTGATAATTCCTTGCGGCCAACTCTGACTTTGACAGTTCTCACGTGCTTGTCCTTTCCTGGAAAGACCGCTAGGACTCTACCAAGCGGCCACTGCCCACGCGGTGTGTCCGGTGCCACTACCAAGACTACATCATTAACTTGGACGTCTTTCTGTTCCTTCTGCCACTTGGACCTACGATTCAAAGTTGGTAGCCACTCTCGCAGCCACCGGTGCCAAAAATGTCACACTAGTTCTTGCACCCATCTCCACCGCTTCTTGGGACTGAACTGGTCACTATCAACTGATCCAGGAACGAACTGGCCTCCTACTTGTCCAATCAGGAAATGATTTGGGGTGATGGGTGTGTCATCTGATTAGCAGACTGATTCGTTAAAGGCCTGGAATTTATGAGTGCCTCTGCATCCGTAAATGCTGTCATCAGTTCTTCATCGGTCACATCTGCAGTTCCCAATATCGCATAGGTTGCTCTCTTCGCTGACTTGATCATTGTCTCATGTACCCCACCAAAGTGAGGTGCCCATGGTGGGTTAAAACTCCACTTGATTCCCTTGTTGGCAGCTGATTTCTCAATCTTGTCCCGCTCCAGTTGCTCGACGAGCTCCCTCAGCTCTCTTTCCGCGCCTACAAAATTAGTTCCGTTATCAGAAATCATCTCTTCTGGCAGCCCTCTCCGATTGGCCATGTGATAAAACGCGTTCAGAAAGGAATCTGTATACAGCCCATAGGCCATCTCTAGGTGAATAGCCCTCGATTGTAGGCATGTAAATAAACAAAGGTATCGTTTAGCTCTCTTCTTGCCCCTCCCCTGAACAGTTACAAATGGTCCCGCAAAGTCAACCGCTGTTCGGGGGAATGCTCGTAAAGGCAGTCTTAGTCGAATCTTCGGTAGGGGGGCCATTATCTGTTTAGCAGCCTTCGCCTTTCTCTTCCGACATTCACAGCACTCTCTTTCCCAGTCACGAATCTCCTCTCTACCTCGCGTGATCCAGAATCTGGCTGACAGCAAGGACAATGTGTGATGGTTCCCACTGCATGGTTACTTCTTTCATGATAGGACTTCACAATTAGCCTGGTCACCCCACTCTTCCTTGGTAGAATGACTGGATATCTAGCATCGAAAGGCAGGTAGTTTGCATAGCGCAGTCTCCCATCTGATCGAAGCAGACCATCTGCATCTATGATGGGGTTCAAACTTAGCAACTTGATGCTTTGCGGGACAGACTTGAAATTGACCAGCGCCTTGTATTCTTCTTGAAAGGCTTCTTGTTGTGCCTCTTTGATGATGCCAGTCTCTGCATCTGAGATCTCTTGACTGCTAAGTTCTCCAGAACTCCTCTCCTCTAGCGGCGTTCCACAGTTGTTCACGAATCGATGTACCCATGCCCTAGCTCTCAATAATCTGGTCCAGCTTGAATATCTGCTGGGATGCAAACGCCAAGTCTTTGCGGGGTAAGCGCGAATAGTACTGGTTCTGTGCCTGGTACATCAAATGTTGCCCTCGCTTTCTTGCGGACTTCTAGTGTTGCTTCAGGAGTTACATCAATCTCTGTTTTTGGCCATGTGTCCTCTGGCATGCTCAGGAACGTCGGGCCCTCCCACCACATCTCGCTTCCTTTTACCTCAGTCACAGACATTCCTCTGGTTGGCAGGTCAGCAAGGTTCTGGTGTGTGCTAACATGACGCCACTGAGAAAGACTGCTTGAATCATGTGTTTCTCCTACTCGATTCGCTATGAACGGTCTGAAATTGCGGCTGGGTCTTCGAATCCACCACAGCACATTCATGCTGTCACTCCAGAATGTGAGTAGGCTCTGATCAATTTTAAGGACCTTGGCTATAGACAGGGCCAATCTTAATCCCAAAACAGTTCCCATAAGCTCGAGTCTTGAAATGCTTGTAGCTGATAGTGGTGCCACTCGTGTCTTGGAGGCCACTAGGCTGGTAGATACTGTACCACCCTTGTACTGGTACCTAACGTAAGTTACTGCACCATACGCATCCCCTGATGCATCTGTGAAAGTGTGCAAGGTAACGTACTGTTTCAACATGTGAGTTCAACTGCAGGCAACGAGGGACTTGCACGTCTGACAACTCCGCGAGTTCCTCAAACCACTTCTTGGCCTGTCTAGCTTGGCTCGGATCTAGTGGGTCATCCCAATCTAATCCTGAGGTCCACATCTCTTGCGGTAGAATCTTTGCTCGGATCACGTGTGGCGCCAGAAACCCCATAGGGTCAAACAGCATGGCTATCTTACGCAGGAAATTTCGTTTGGTCAACTGGAACTTCTCATCTGGTGGATTCACTCTGTAAGTTAAAACAACCACAACACACCAAGCGTTTTCATTGACGGCAAATTTCCTTTGTCTAAGTCCACTTCTAGAGCCCTGTCTTCTTCAGGTATCCTCTTAAGTACTTGTTCTGAGTTGGAAAGCCACTTTCTGGCATGCATATCTGCGGACCCCCACGGTGCTGATAGTTCCTCGTTAAGTTTTACGCACTCCTCTTCGCTAGGGGAAGAGTCCATGCTGTCATCCATGTATGTAGACTCCAAGATTGTCTCGGCAGCTCTCGGGTAGTGCTCTTGGTTTTCCCTTGCATGCTTCTGAGAAACAAATTGTGCCTGATATGGGCATGAATTAACTCCAAAGACAAGGCTATTGAACTGATAAACATCTGGAGGTCTTGACTGATCTACGTCCCTCCACAAGAAACGATGGAATAGTCTATTCGAGGGTGATATCCCAATTCTAAGATACATCTCTGCAATGTCACATACTAGGGTTACTGGAAAACGTCGAAAACGGAACAGTACATGAAAGATATCCCTTTGGAGTTTTGGTCCTTGGCAGATGACGTCATTCAATGACAGTCCATTAAATTTTGCAGAGGCATCAAAAACCACCCTAGTCTTTGTAGTTGTCTTTTCAGGTCTTACAATTGCGAAGTGTGGAAGACACCAGGCTTTCTCCTCTGTCTTAGAGGGTGTCACTTTAGAAATGTAGCCCTTCTGTGTGTACTTGCTGATGACTTCTGAATACGACTCCGCTAGCTGAGGATCCTTTAGAAGTCTCTTTTCAGTGCTGATCAACCGGCTTACTGCCATCTCATAGTTGTTTGGTAACTCGGGGGCGTTTGGTTTCCATGGCATCTCCACTTCATATCTCTCCCCTTTGAACTGCACTGAGCTCTCAAATGTTTTTATCGCCGACAGTTCCTCTTTTTTCAGCAGTTCTCTTTCTGTGATTGACCCAGATGAGTCGATCTCCCAAAACTTCTGCAATACAGAGCCCAATTCTTTCTCTTGTTGGTGAACGAAATAGGCCATGTTAAAATTTTTCTGCTGCACGCTGTCCTCTTTCAGCTTAGGTGAACCAATACACGTCCAGCGTAACGGCGTCAGTCGACCCACCGGCTCCCCAGGTTGGCCACGGACATCTCTAATGGAAAAGTGCAATTCGGCATAGTCTATGCCAATCAACATGTCAATGATTGGCCAAGGGCCAAGATTTGGGAAGTTAACACCTTGCAGGTGCTTTCGCTTTCCCGATTGCTCTTTCCAGTCAACTGGTCTCATGTTCCCAGTCACCGGTGTTGCTGTAAATGCTGAAATTCTTGCATGAGTCTTGCCATCAATACTCTGCAGGTCAAATTCCACTGGCATCGTTTCAAAGGAATCTTCCTCGCCATTTAACATATTAACTGTTATTCGTTGGGTGCTTCATTAGCTCAGCAGCCACATCACAATTTATGTAGGTCTTTGTGCTTCCGTCATCTAGTAAGGCATTTACAATCATTCTTCGCTCCCCATTCTTCAGCACCACCGGCACTGTACGCAAGGCAAGATACTTTGCTGGCTCTGGAGCTTTTGTGGTTGCCATGGTTGTTGTCAAGGAGTGTGCTTCGCTCCCCTCCGTGCCAGAAATGTGTACATTGTTTTCACTAGCTTCCATGTCCAAGAGTAGGCCCCTCTCTGGCTCTATCACTAGTGCCTCGCTAGCACTTCCACCATTTACAAACTGATCTTCATGCAATGCCCGATTGTGCGTTTTCTGACAGGCATCAATACCACACCGACTACTTTGAGCACATCGCCTTCCCTTGTGATTTCTTCCGAGGCAACGATAACACAGTCTTAGCTGTTTAGCCTTTTGCCAACGACTTTGCACATCCATTTTCTTAAACTCTGGGCACACTGGATGATTTCTCTTACAAAGTGGGCAATTTGTGCTCACAGGCTTTCCTGGACCGCTTGTCCGACCAAAGAATGTGTGTGAGCTATCTCTTCGTTTTCCTATCAGCCCACAAAGTGTCTCTGCCGCAACGGTCTGGAATTCAGCTTCTTGTATGATCCACTCACGAAGTGTCTCAACAAATTCCACTTTTTTCTGCTCAGATACCCACCTGTTGTAATTAGCAAGCATAATGCTGGTCATTTTCTTTTGTGCCTTCATGTATAAGGACCAATTGCCAAGTTCCTCTTTTCTTCCGGCCTCTTTCAGATTTATGACGATCACGTCCAGTAAGTCTGCCAACCTGTCTAGATGCTTGGCGTTTCCAGGACGAATCGGTCGGAACTGGTCCAATTCCTCTAAGTTCAAATTGATCTGACGGCGTTGACCACCGAATTTTCTCTCCAATCCGCTCTTGGCCGCTTCATAGGCCTCGGCCGAATGTCCTAAGCTCTCCACTGCTGCCAACGCTTCTCCAGATAAATACTTCTTCAACTGCAACAATTTATACTCTGCAGTGGCTGGCGCTTTGTCAACACAAGCCATAAATGCTGCCTTCCAGCTCCCATACGACCGCTTGTCTCCACTAAATACCGGAATAGAAACCCTCGTCAATTGTTTCCACATGTCTTTCCCGAGCTCATGTTTCGGTGATTCTTCTACAGTCTTCTCCTCCTCTTCTGGCTTGACATCCTTTCTTGGGGGGCTTGAAGGCGACAACTCAAACTCCTCGTCTATGGCACCCTCGAGCTTCGAATATTTTTCTTTGCAATCTCCTTTTGCACGGGCTAATTCCTCCTTCGCCTCTCTAACTTCGGCTTCCATTTCTTTTTGACAACGGGCATATTCTTCCTCCATTTTCTTTTGAGCACGCTTGACAGATTCTTCTTTTTCGCGTAATCGCTCCTCGAGCTCGGTCACGCGCTGGCGAGCTTTTGTTTCTTGTGAATGCAAATTACGTAATTTCCCGGAAAATCCCGACACTTGACTCGATAATTCATTCTTATTGGCGTCCAAATATTCTTGTACATTTTTTTGGGCATTACAGAATTCTTTCTCGATTTCCTCAAGTTCGCGGCTTGTCTTCTCAACAGCATGCCGATCTCTAGCTTCCGAATACAACACAGCCAACGATGTCAAATCTTCAACAACATTCTCTTGGGCTTCGTTAAGTTTTTTCCTCGAAGCTCTTATTTCACGGTTACTCGCTACTCCATCTTCTAATAAATCCGCCAGCTGATTTTTTCGTCTTCTGAACAGCGATTTCAATTTGGCTTTCTTGATCTTTTGCTCCTCTATTTTATCCGCAATTTCGCCGTCGTCTGCGCCCTTCGCTCGGTCGCGGCGCTTCTTCTTCGAATTTAACGGCATTTTCTTGAATTCAGCGAATTTCCCCGACGTAAACCTCGCTCTGCTACCAATATGTGTCCGAGTTAAACCATTTATTCGAATTTTAACTGAACATCAATTTCTATGACGAATTTGCGATCCTAAACTAGTGAAACATCTCCTCGTGGTCGCACAACATCCACTAAGCGTAGTCACATTACCCAAGCATTTGCAATTCAAATACGCTATAATAAAATGTCCTTCACATCAAGGCTTTGTGTCATTTCCACTAATATTTGTAGAAGAAAATAGTCAATATTTTTGTATTTTAGGTTGACACTTTTTCACCCAAAATGTAACCAGTCTAGATGGGAAAATCTACACCGCGGTCAATACCGATTTAAGCCAATCAAATTCGAGAATTTGGTAGTTCCCAGTCCTTGTGAGACACAGCCATATAATAAATTCCTCACACAAACTTTGTATCGAAAGGCAATTTTTGTATTCCTCGTGCAAATGTTATATTCCTATACAAACTTTATATTTCTCGTACAAACTTTGCATCCAGATGCAAACTTTTTATATCGACGTGCAAACTTTATACAAAGCACTGATCCGGAAGGAATCTGGGAACGAGTTTAGGTATTTCAAGATGGCGGACGGTGAAGGTGACCAGCGAGATATGATCGTCCGCTTTTTCTTTTAACAAAAAAGTGTTCCTAGTAAGCAGTAACAGTATCGAACCTTTTTTTGTTTTGGCTGAAAGTCGATTTCATTAAAATCTTACGTGTAAGAACCTACATTTTTTTAAAGTCTGGCAAAATAGGTTCTTGTATTCTGGGGTCGTTATTGGCAATTTGGGCTCATTGGTTCTTTATAATAATAATAATAATAATAATAAAATAAAAATAATAATAATAAAAAGGTTAGAAGATATCAAAAAATTTATATCTATATGTAAACGAGATAAAATTGTGTTTTAAGATATGCTAAAATAAATAAATGAATAAATAAATAATTAAAATTATGCCAGATGTTCTAAAGCTATCTTAAAAATAATGTTTTTGGTGTCTTTACAAAATTTAATGTAGTCTTGGCAGCACCTCACGTTGCTGGACAACGTGTTAAATAAACTTGCAGTCTGGTCCTGTAGAGTATTATTAATTAAAGATCTCTCTAACTGAATGCTGTTACTAGATCTTAAGCATCTTTCGTGTTGAAATACATTAAGTTTCAGATAACTTGGCCAATATGGGTTGTGAAGGGCTTTGTGAGTTGCCTTAAGTAGGTTCCGTTCGCGTTGTTCCTTTACGGGAAGCCATTTAAGTTTCGTAAGGATGTCTTCGGATGACACAAATCTACCAAGCACAAAACTAGCTGTAGCCTTTTGTACTCTCTGGAGATGTTTCATTAAATAATCCGGGAGTGAGTGGTATACTACGTCATTATAATATAGCTTGCTTAGAACCAGTGCCTGTGCCAAATTCTTTCTGATATGGAAAGGCAGGATGTTCTTTAACTTCCTTAGGGTTGTTACAGTAGCATAGCTACTTGTCTGACATTTCCTTCCCAGTTCAGATGCTCATGGATGTGAGACCCGAATAATTTAGTGGTGGTCACTCGTTCCAAGGGGATGCTGTTGATTATGATGTCGAACTTTTCAGTGTTTAAATGATGGACCTTTGATAACTGCGGAGTAGATAATAACATCAGCTTAGTCTTGGAAGGATTAATGACTAAGTTTGCTTCACGTGACCACGCTTCCAATTTGCCTATACTTGCAGAAAGTTCAGTTAGAGTTGATTGAAGATCTGCTGGTTTGCAGTGTGTGTACAATGTGGTATCATCAGCATATTGATGACATTTAACTCCGCGTACATATGACTGAAGGTCAGCGACGTCAAGATTGAAAATGAGCGGCCCCATGATAGAACCTTGAGGTACGCCAAAACTCACCGTACAAAGCTCTGACGTTTCGTCGTCGACTTGCACAAAGTGTTTCCTTCCTGTAAGATATTGGATCGTCCATTTAAGATATTCCTTGGAAAAGCCCAACAGGCTAAGCTTTTCAAGAACAGTCTTGTACTTGATGGTATCAAACGCCTTAGAGAAATCGGCTAGCACCATGAGGGTAACTTCTCCTCGCTTCATGGCGCGAATAATGTCATCTCTGATCCCTAATAGAACAGTAGTCGTTGAGTGTCCTTTCCTGAAGCCTGAGATATTCTCTTTTAACAGGAAGTGAGAATCAATGTAATCGATCACTTGGTGGTGTACGAGTCTTTCAAAAACTTTTGAAAGGACCGGAAGTATTGATATCGGTCTCATGTGTGATACACTGAAGGTAGGGCCACTGGTCTTAGGGATTGGGGTTATCCTCGCAACTTTCCAAACGTCGGGAAATGTTGATGTGACAATACAGGAATTTATCACGTCTGTCAAAGGTCCTGCAATCAGGTCGGCTACAGGCTTTAGGAGCTTAGCTGGTATTTGGTCAGGTCCTGTCGATGTATCGGAACGAATTGATTTGATTTCCTTGAGGACCTCTTCATATTTAACGTGGCGCGAGGTGAATGATCTTTCCCCTATCGGGCATGGCTGCAAGCTATCAACAAAGTTCAGTAGGTCTTCTTTTGCGTCAACGTCTGCATTTCCGGTGGTGCGTTGGGCAACTTCTGCAAAATGCTTGTTAAGCTCATTGACATCCAGACGTAAAGGCTGTGGACATGGGTTCAAAATACGGTGTATATTACGCCAGACCTCTTTCGGTTTCGTTGATGATAATGCCGTATTGATGAACGATCGTTTCGTCTCTTTGATCGTTGTTTTCAGACGATTACGGACGTCGCGAAAAGCTTGCCAGGCATCGGGTGTTTTTAACGAGTGTGCCTTGTGTCTTAGTACATTTCTCTGATTTTGAAGACCTACAATTTCCTCATCATGTAACCAGGGAGCTGGTGGCCGTGTGACCTTTGTGCGTGTCAGTGGAGCGTGTCGCTCAATACAGTCAGAGATGAGTGCAGTAAACATCTCTAACTTTTCTTCAGGATCATCTGTCGCCTGAATGATACTAAATGGAAGGGATGTAAAGTCGCGAACGAACTCTTCTTCCTTAAACCCACGCTCTTTTCGAATCATTTTAAACCTCGGAACAAAGCGCTCAGCACGAATGTTGAGGCACGCGTAAGGTGCATCATGGTCGCTCACATTTGAGCATGGAAGAACATCAACATGTGTAACACGCTTAGGATCATTTGAGATTATGTGATCAATCAAGGTCTCACTGTGAGGTGTAACTCTTGTTGGCTTTTGCACGTGCTGTGTTAGGTTAAACGTGTTCAATAAATCTGTGTACTGTTTTGTCAACGGCGCATTTGGCTTCAGCACGTCAATATTTAAATCCCCAGTAACAAGCAATAAACCGTCCCAGGAAGTTGACAGATCCGCCAACATGCTCTCCATTTGGGACATCCACTGTTGGGTATCTAGTATTCTTGTGGATCTGTATATGGTTCCCATTAATAAGTGACTATGTTTATTGCGTCTTTGAATTTCAAGCCACAAGTGTTCTAATTCAGGGTATCTTGATTCAATATCCTTACGCCTTTTGTACTTCACACTTTCTTTAATGTATGCACCAACGCCTCCACCTTTGATTTTATCTCTGTTCCTAAACTCGTTAGCATAGCCAGGAATAGTTACATGGCTAAGTAGTTGTGGGTTGTCTTTGAGCCATGTTTCGCTAAGCATGACCACGTCAAAACCATATCTTTGAATGACGAGGAGTAGCTCGTCGAATGTTGATGTCATACACTGCGTGTTGATGTGCATAAAAGAAAGTTGTTTTTTGTCTCGCAATGAGAGCATCGAAGTGGCGGTCGGAATTCCAATGCAAATCACTCGCAGCATCATCTGTCGTGTCCAAAGCGACTAGATCTTTTACTTTAAAGAAGGGAAGCTCAGATAATGTACAAGTACTACATGTCCAAATGCCAGGCTGATTAACTTTGATGGTTTTATGGAAACTGGCGTTGCTGTTTACACAGCGAACATGAATTAAATCATAACACTTATCGCACTGAAGATGTTTATGGTTTCGCTAAACTGGCTTTGAGCACTTTGGGCATTTGGCAGTAAATCCGCTTTTTGGTTTTAGGTTGCTCGAAGACGTATCCAACACGGGTCCAGGATGCGGATGAACGTCCCCACAAATTAGTATCGCTGAGGCAGTAACATTGAATGATGCGGTAGAGTTGTGATAGTAGAGTGGGCGACTCTTAAGCCATTTGCATTTCTTCGTGGTTGATGTCGGCGAATTTCGACTCCATTTGATAGGAGTTTCGATGAAACACCGATTACTTTCGATTGAATTCACCTTTAGGTCCGACTTGTAGGTAGAAATTTCAATATTCAGAGCCAAAAGAAGCAATAAAGCGAAATTAACTTCGGAGACTAGGAAGACACGTCTTTCCATGACCACACCTTCACACCTCAAGGACGTAAACCTTCGTCGGTTCTTGATCTGATTAGGTTCTTAATTTCTCTGAAAGAGAGATGTTGATTACCAGAAAAATAAATAAGCATGGGTTTGGTCCTTAAATAGACAGTATTCATTCACAACTGTACTATGATAAGCCTGGCACAACTGGTTACAGATTGTATATGCAGTGTTGCCTGTAATAAGAGTTCATAATTTAACTGAAACTCACATGTAAGAACCTGCTTGATCTTATTTGGCTAAGCAAGTTCTTCTTACATTTCTGGGCAACAAAACGGGAAATTTAAGCCAGCAAGTTCTTAATTCACTAGGTTCTTACACGCTGGTTTTTAAAGTGGAACATGAAGTTTACTGTAAGCTTTTGCCTTTTCGGAAGGATTTCCTGTTGAGAAAATCTGTCAGTGTTTGGAGGAAAGACTATAGAGAAATGCTATTTCTGCAAGATAAGGATGATTGCTCTGAAAGCACTGGCCTGGTTAGCGAACGACAACCGTGAAAATGTCGTCTGCGAAAGTCACTGGTTTCAATTATCCGTAGAGAAAAGATGGCGACTGGGCCCATGACCCATAATTCTTAGCGCAGGAAAAACTTACCAACGGTCATAAAAAAGTTAATAAATCAGTAATAAAATTTTAATAATGAAATCTTCATGATCAAGCCTAGCATGCACAAGGTCTTAAGAGCAATGAAAAATATTGCAAAAATACATGTATAGCTTTCCTTGTGCCGTAATGGGTTGTGTTAAGTTAGCAAGGTGTTGTGGTAAAATATAGAGCCACATATACAAGAACCATTTTTGCTCATGTCCTTTAACCAGCCATTCCACAAATATGAACGCGCCCTCTATACATGTGAAAATAGTTGGACTACTTATTCATACATTGGCTTTGACTCAAATCAGACGAATATGTGTCATTCCGTCAAGCGTGCACACTAGAAACGCAGCAGAAATTGCAATGGCTTCTACGAATTTTAACGATTCGCATTCAAGACGAACAAAACTAGTTGCGTCTTGAAATACGTCCGACACGACCGAAATGATTCAAAGAAATTCGAAAATCGTACCTCAGTGACAGGCAGGAAATAAAAAAAATGTTCTCCATATGCACTTTCCTCCAAAACTCTCGTGAAAATCAATCTTAATTTATGGCAGTGTTTATTGGTACACGGTAGTTGAAAAACTTACTGTCAATGGTAACAGCACGGAAAATAAAAGTTTTATACTTAAACTCCATCTGTCGACTTTTCTCTAGGAAAAAAATTCTTTGCAAGCCAACACAAGTGCACGCAAGGCCTGGCCAAGCGGACTCGCAAGTAGACCCAAGTTTTCAACTGGCATCTACCTGCGAGTCCGTTTAGCCAGTTTGTTGACGCTGCTGCTGTTGTGCTGTTGTTGTTGTTTTGGTTTTGGTGTTTGCTTTTTCCTGTGGAACATGTCGTTGTCCACGAGAACAGCAACTAGTTATCGATCTCACCATTGTCGCATAAACCTTAGCCAATTTACCATGCTCTACCAAGGCCCTTAAATTTGGAATTCTCTACTAGTATCTATAATTCGTTTCACAAGCTTC